>NC_030678.2:5261453-5334350 GCF_000004195.4 Xenopus tropicalis
GTGCTTAGTACAGGGGAAATTTTTGTTTATTGAGTTCTTGCATCCTAATACAATAAAGCTTAAAATAACATAACAAATAAGCAAAAGCATTAAATAGATTTACATGCAGTAAACATAATTAGCTTATCCTATAAACGTATCCGCTTGCTTTGTGGGCAACTGTACAAATGTTACAAAGCTGATGTATAGTTGCACCTGAGCTATACAACGCTGCTCAATTTCCAACTTTAACTCAACTTCAATGAGCGGCTCAGCCTGGCTGGGGGCCACTCTACTATAAACAACTATATACACAAAACATGGCTCTGACTCCAGGAAGGCAAAAGATTGGGCTACTCACCTAAAACTGTATGAAGCCCCATCAGAAAAATACGACGAAGGCAAAAATCTAAGGGGGGTGAAAAGAACTAGCCCAACACCAAAGAGACATCAGAATTAGCAAGAGACTCACGGTGGGTCAAACTGAATGCCCCTCCACAGACCCTTCCACCTTGCTTCATCCATCCTTTGTCTCTCCAAAGAGCGTATCTTCCCGAGCTCACCCAGTACCATATCCACCACCACTGGACAGGGGAGGACTTCACGCCTGAGAGAAACCTTGCACCGTGTGTTCCAGGTGTAAAAGCGGACAACAGAGCTGACTAAGAAAAGAGTGCCCAAATCATACCCCCTGTGTCGCTTGAATGCCCCATAGGCCCACTCCTGGTAATTACAACCAGAGAGGCAAGGAATGCCCAAGGCAGCAGAGACTTGTTTGTAAACATCTATGTTAAAGGGGCACTGAAGCAAGAAGTGGTCCATCGTTTCCACTTCCCCAGAGCATTCCTCTCGTGGGCAGTCACGGTCATCAGTGCGTCTGTACTTCAGATTCCCATTAACATAGAGCTTCCCGTGGAAGGAGCGCCAGACGACATCCCTGAGCTTCGGGGGAACCCTTGGGGAATTGACTAAAGAGAGCCCTGATCTCAACACCTCGTCTGGACAGTCTTTCAGGGCCAGTGATGCATGAAAGTAGGAACCCAAGACTCTCCTATCGATGTCCCTTCTTGGAGAAGCCCTGATCTCCCCAACAGACACACACCACCGCCTCATCACCTTCAGACTCACGGCAACATAAGGCGGGAGAGGGGCATGAGGAGCACGCACGCTCTTTACCAAGCCGCCTCTCTTCCAACACTCAAGAAAAGGAAGGGCCCAAACTCTGAAGATCTCCACCCACAAAGGAGGCTTCTCCAACAGGAGGTTGTTATAGTTATACTTAATAAAGGTGTTCACGAAGAACACAACGGGGTTCACCATACCGAGACCCCCCTCCTTCCTTTGTAGGTAGGTAATATTTCTTTTGATGAGGTTTGTCTTATTCCCCCATAACAGTTGGAAGAAGAGACCTTTGATCTTAACGTAGAAAGCTTCTGGCAAAAGGCACACATGGCTGAGATACAAAAAGATTGGAATCAGGTAGGTTTTGATAAGATCCACCCTTTCTCTGAGGGTAAATTTCAACCCTTTCCACCGGTTCACCAGAACAGATGCGGTTTCCAACTTGCCCTCCCAAATTTGCTTGGCATAATCGCCATGGCCAAATTCGATACCAAGAATTTTAATTTTGGGCTGGGCCACTGGGAAGACATCCGGAAGATCGAAGGCAGGATCTCCCTTCCCCATCCAGAAAGTTTTGCACTTATTCTGATTAATCAAGGACCCAGAGGCCCTTGAGTAGTCCCTTAGCACCCGTGCCACAGTCTCTGCCTCCTCCCCACTAGACACGACTACTGTGACATCGTCTGCATAAGCGGAGACCTTCAGGGCCCTCCCGGGAGACAGAGGAACCCCTGCTAATGCATCGCACTCTATCCGCCTTATGAGGGGATCAATGGCAAATACATAAAGCAAAGGGCTCAAAGGACAGCCCTGTCGGACCCCAGAAGAAACCCCAAAGCTCTCCCCGGACCAACCATTCACAAGTGGGAAACTCTCGGCCCCTTTATACAAAATCTTTAGCCAATTAACAAATTTACCCGGAAGACCGTACCTGTCAAGGAGCAACCAGAGATACTCGTGGTTTACCCTATCAAAAGCCTTTGACTGATCCAAAGTCAGCAGATACTTACCCCACTCGCAGATCCTGCACCCCTCTAGGACCTCCCGGATGCCAAGGACAGCGGAAAAGGTGCTGCGGCCCTTCACTGTGCAGTGCTGAGAGGGGGAAAGAAGCCTTTCTGCAAAAGGAAAAAGGCGGTTGAACATGACCTTTGCCAGAATCTTTCGGTCTGTATTGAGAAGAGCGATGGGGCGCCAGTTCTCAACCTTAGACTGGTCCAAACCCTTGGCGAGGAGAATAAGAGCTGAGTGTCTCATAGAGGGAGGGAGTAGGCCCTCTTCCAGGGTGCTATTGAATACCTCTGTGAGACGAGGGGCCAGGACATCAACAAACTGTTTATAAAATTCGGCTGTTAAACCGTCAGGCCCTGGAGACTTTTTGAGGCCTAAGCCTTCAATTGCCTTCCTGACCTCCTCAACTCCAATCTCACACTCCAATTCGTCAAAAGAAATATTCTCATCTTGCAGAATAGGGGTCTCTTCCAGAAAGGAAGACATACTGGCCCGGGAGAGCCCCTGCCCCTTCAGGAGTTTAGCATAGTAGTTCTTAACAACTCTGAGAA
Source organism: Xenopus tropicalis (assembly GCF_000004195.4). NCBI lineage: Eukaryota > Metazoa > Chordata > Amphibia > Anura > Pipidae > Xenopus > Xenopus tropicalis. Next base: position 5,264,117 of record NC_030678.2, read on the forward strand.
TACCAGGGACCGAAGTCTCTAGCACCCCAGCCTCATTTTGCAAGCCGTGTATGGACTTGCGGGAAAACACTTCCCGGCAGTTTTGGTAAGGGTCGGGCGAGTGGTGCTTCCCGTAGTCCCTCTCCAAAACCAGGGAAGAGTACCTGTCATACTGATACTCCTTCATGAGGGCACGGACCCTGGCAACTTCCCCACCTTGGGCCCCATCAGACACCAGTCTGTCTAACTTTCTCCTGAGAGATTGGTAGGCACGATCTTTATCAATTTGTATCTTGTTTGCTAGGCCTCGAAAGAGTCCTGCTGCCCTCTTTTTGACCATCTCCCACCACTCCGCCTTAGTGTTGCACAGATCTAATAAGGATTCCTGAGCCTGAAAGAACTCCCTGAAGGACTGATTTACACACTCCTCCCCCAGGAGGGCCGAATTCAGGCGCCAAAGACCCCTTCCCCTCTGAGGGGACTCTGAAACATTCAAGGACACACTCACCATACAGTGATCGGAGAACTCCACGGCTGTCACCTCAGGAGGAGACACTATGAAGTCCTGTTTAACAAAAAACCTGTCTATCCTACTTCTACATGTTCCTCTATAAAAAGTGAAACCCGTGCGGTCAGGGAAGTGGCGAATGTGCACATCCTCTAGGCCGGCCTGACTAACTATGCTATTCAGGTAAATGCTATCATAGCCCAGCCGACCTGCGGCACCTCCCCTATCCATAGGCCTAGTCACGGTGTTAAAGTCACCGCCAAAAATTATCGGCCGGGCTGTAAAAAGAAAGGGCTTAATCCTGCTAAACAGGTCCCTCCTCGCCTTTAGGGTCTGAGGACCGTACACATTAATAAGGCGAAGATTCTGCCCATTCAGCAGGACGTCTAAGACCATACATCTGCCCATCTCTACCTCAATCACCCGTTTGACTGTTACCTTACTGGTCTTAAAAAGGACCGCCACTCCGCTGTACATCTCGGCCGCAAGAGACCAGTAAGAAGGGCCGTGCACCCATTCCTTCTTGGCCCTATGGAGCACCTGAAGATTGCATAATCTGGTCTCTTGCAAAAATAAAATGTCTGCCTCAACTCGGGAGAGAAAAAAGAAGGCCGTGTCTCTTGCACCTACAGACATAACGCTCGCGACATTAATGGTCACGACGCGTATCGGAGGGGGAACAGCCATTTACAGGGTGATTAAGATGAGGAGGTTTCCACCCTCCTTTTTACCTTCCTATCATCGTCAGAGCATTCCCTCTTTGCAGAGAGACCAGATGGAAGCTTTTCAGCTTCAGCCGGACTTATGTACTCAAATTCCGAAGAGGAAGAGTTGGCGTTATCAGACCGTGCCAGCTCCCTGTTTAGCTCCTCCTCCTCCTCCAACTCTGCCCTCTCCCCCCAAGATAAAGGAGCAAATCTGTTTACAGATAAAGGAAAGGGATCAGCCCCCTCCTTTGCATGGGCACCCTCTGCCCTTTCCTCTTTCTTCCTGTGATTCCCCCCACTCGAGTTGGTAGCCTTTTGTTTGGCCAAGGTGGCTTTCTGGGGTTCGCCTACTTTAACCCAATCCCCCAATGTGTTGTTAGCCACACTAGGCCGCTCAGAAGGGGGGGTCTCCTGAACTACCCTTTGGGACATTAGTGACCGTCCACTAGGTTGTCCTCTCCCTCTGCCCCTTCCCCGTGTTGCCCTAACGGATGTGAAGGACTGCGGGGCCTGGGAAGACTGCAGGGCCCGGGAAGACTGCAGGGCCCGGGAAGACTGTGGGGCCTGGGAAGACTGCGGGGCCCGGGAAGGCTGGGGGCCCTGGGGAGGCTGGGGGCCCTGGGGAGGCTGAGATGAATTATGGGGGATGAACGGGTCAGGATCAGGCACAGGCTGAGTTTCCCCAACCACCTGACCCTGTGTGGCCTCGGACTCCAGCACCCCCATTTCCTTGCGGTATTCCTCCTCAATGCTTTGCCACGACATAGGACAGGAACCATACGCATGGCCGAGCTCTCCGCACAAGTTGCACCGGATACTTTTGGGACAGTGCTTTGCCACATGACCTACCCCAAGGCACATGGCGCATTTCAGTACATCGCAACTAATACTGAAATGCCTGGTGGAGCCGCACTTCCAACATTCCCTGGGCTGCCCGGGATAAAAGCAGCAGACTAAATCCCGGCCAATGTATGCGGAGCTGGGGATGTGCTGGGTGACATTGCCTACTGTGCGTAGGCGCACCTTAGCCTGCCAGCCCCCCGTCCATATCCCCCTGTACCCAAAGTCCCTCTCCAGCTCCCCTATCACATCCCCATACCTTCTCAGCCAGATCTTAAGGTCTGCGGGGGGGATGGACTCGTTCTCTATGAGAATGGTGACCTTGCAGACCCCCGGCCTAGACACGGGCACTGCCCGAAACCCCTCCCACATCCCTGTAGCATCCCTAAACTTTTCCCAGAACTCGTCTAGCTCCTGGGGCCTCATGAAGCTGATGGTATAATCTTTGAAAACTTTGTTATGCACAAAACAATAAATATCATTTGCAGTGAAGCCCATATCACAGATCTTATCAACGACAATATTTCCTTCAGGCAAGGGACCCTCCCCCTCCCACTGCAACCGCACCACATTCCTGCGCCTCCCCGAGTCTGTGGGGTAGATCCTCCCACGTCGGGGGTAATTCCCCACTGCAGGTTTGTCACTCACACGCGCCCCACTCACTGCCACCTTCGCCACATTCACACTGCCAGGCCCTTTAGCCTTGCCACGGACAACATTAGCAAAGCTTTGGCCACTCACTCCCGCCACCTCATTCACTGCACTCGCACCCGCCGCTGTGGCATTAACTGCACCAGTTGGGTCATTCACCCCTGCACCCACAGCACTCATATCTGCACCCACAGCTCTTGTACCTGCACCCACAGCTCTTGTACCTGCACCCACAGCACTTGTACCTGCACCCACAGCTCTTGTACCTGCACCCACAGCACTTGTACCTGCACCCACAGCACTCGTACCTGCACCCACAGCACTTGTACCTGCACCCACAGCACTCGTACCTGCACCCACAGCACTCGTACCTGCACCCACAACACTTGTATTTGCACCCACATTCACCTCTTGCACAACAGCATTTGACCCTTGCACAGTTGGACCCGAGCCCCCCAACACTTTCCCCCCACACACATTTACACCCACAGAATTCACATTCCCAGTGCACTCACCAGCCTCAGGCAGTCGCTCACCGATCCCCTCACTGCAGTCACGCCCACGCACACTTGCACCATTGGAAATGGCAGCAGTTGGAATTGCTGAACTACAAGAGTCCGCTGCAGAGTCTTTTGCAGCCGCCTTCTTCCTGCCAGATTTAGGAGCAGGCTTGGTCTCCTTCTTCTTGTTTCCCTTTCGCTGTTCCTCCTGCTGCTCAGCGACTGCAGCTTTGCCTTCATGGTTCCGCTCCGAGTTGTTCCCATCACAACTGGCTTTTTCCTGGTCTGGGAGAGACACAGTAGTGGATGTAATGGCCTCTGGCTGCTGTGAGATGTCACCCTCAGGGCCCGCTTGTTGTTCTGCACCGATGTTTGCAGCAGTGTGGCAAACTGACTCCCTTTCAGCCATTTTCTGCGCCGGCTGCCCTGCATTCCTCCCAGATGGCAGATTCTCACTTTTCCCTGCTGCAGCCACATTGGCATTTGCTTTGTGTGCCCAACTGGCCAACGCAGCAGGGGCTGACTGCACCCCAACATCCTCAGCTGACTGAGGGGCAGCCTGGGAGACACCCATAGACATAGGCTGATTTTGGGGTGAGGGCAGGACAGGGAAATCAGATTCTGTGTAGACAAAGCTACTTACTTCCAGCTGCTGTTTCTTTTCCTTCGCTTTCACCTTTTCCTAGGGGTCAATATCATCAATTTCTTCCAAAGAAAAGACCATTTTTTGCAGCCTCAGGGAGCAAGGAGACTCCACCTGCCTGATCTCCCTTAGGAGGCCCGGTGTACCTGAGGGGGTACCAGTGGGGGTACCAGTAGGAGTGCCAGTGGGTGTTCCTTGGCACTTTGGAGCTGGCCGGTTTGGCTGGAGGGCCCCAGAGCTTTCAGGCTCCTCATCGCTGGACACCTCAGTAATGGCTCTGCTTCTCAGCGATGCCCTGTATTTCTCCTCCTGGCGCCTCTGCTCCATCTCCCGGAACCGTTCGGCATTATCAAACGATTCTTTTACCGCACCGATTCCCTTGCCAAGGAAGTCCAGCTCCCGCTCCAGAGTGCGCTGCTTGTCACACAGGGCAGCAATCTCTACCTTCTTGCGGGGCCGGGCCAGGCTGTAGGCCTTAGCGCACTCGTACCTCTTGGTCTTTATTAGAGATTTCAGAGCCGCAAGCTCAGCCCTTTTCTCCTTAAACTTCTGAATTCCCTTGGCCAGATTTTCCTGGAATCCCGGTTCATGCGGCAGCATATCAGGGTTAAAACCCGCAACTTGCACTGGGGACTCCGCTTGGGGCCCCTCAGAAACTCCTCCTTCTGCAGAAGCACCCCGAGGCCTAGGTGACTCAGATGAGGCCTGGGGCTTTCCTGGATCAGCATCCTTGGGCGCACCACACCCTCCAGGGCTGCAATTGCTCATGATTGAGCTCAACGAGCACCACACAAACTGCGATCAGCACCCAGCAGCACACACGGTCAGGTGAGCACTAGTGGGCGGTTCCTGCTGAATTGTGCTTAGTACAGGGGAATCCCTATGTGCCATAGTTTTATGGTATCTCTCTGTACAGGCTATGAGCAAACTTAGGGGGCTGTTCCTGCTGAATTGTGCTCAGTACAGGGGAATTCCTATGTGTCATAGTTTAGGGGGTTGTTCCTATCTATTTATACGGTATCTCTCTGTACAGTCAATACAGAACTTTTCCCAACTTTTTCAACCATGAAATAAACCCAATAGGGCTGTTCTGCCCCAATAAGGGGTAATTATATCTTAGTTGGGATCAAGTACAGGTACTGTTTTATTATTACAGAGAAAAGGGAATCATTTAACCATTAAATAAACCCAATAGGGCTGTTCTGCCCCAATAAGGGGTAATTATATCTTAGTTGGGATCAAGTACAGGTACTGTTTTATTATTACAGAGAAAAGGGAATCATTTAACCATTAAATAAACCCAATAGGACTGTTCTGCCCCCAATAAGGGGTAATTATATCTTAGTTGGGATCAAGTACAGGTACTGTTTTATTATTACAGAGAAAAGGGAATCATTTAACCATTAAATAAACCCAATAGGGCTGTTCTGCCCCAATAAGGGGTAATTATATCTTAGTTGGGATCAAGTACAGGTACTGTTTTATTATTACAGAGAAAAGGGAATCATTTAACCATTAAATAAACCCAATAGGGCTGTTCTGCCCCAATAAGGGGTAATTATATCTTAGTTGGGATCAAGTACAGGTACTGTTTTATTATTACAGAGAAAAGGGAATCATTTAACCATTAAATAAACCCAATAGGGCTGTTCTGCCCCAATAAGGGGTAATTATATCTTAGTTGGGATCAAGTACAGGTACTGTTTTATTATTACAGAGAAAAGGGAATCGTTTAACCATTAAATAAACCCAATAGGGCTGTTCTGCCCCCAATAAGGGGTAATTATATCTTAGTTGGGATCAAGTACAGGTACTGTTTTATTATTACAGAGAAAAGGGAATCATTTAACCATTAAATAAACCCAATAGGGCTGTTCTGCCCCAATAAGGGGTAATTATATCTTAGTTGGGATCAAGTACAGGTACTGTTTTATTATTACAGAGAAAAGGGAATCATTTAACCATTAAATAAACCCAATAGGGCTGTTCTGCCCCCAATAAGGGGTAATTATATCTTAGTTGGGATCAAGTACAGGTACTGTTTTATTATTACAGAGAAAAGGGAATCACTGGGTTAGCAATCTAACACAAAGCACGGAGTGCTAGCTCTTCATCCAACCTTATGATGTATGATGCCTACTTGGCAAAGTTACACACCTTATAATGAGCCCTACTTTGCCTTTCTTCTAAATAACTTGATAAATCTGAATTGAATGAATGGAGAGAAAGGGACCAATAAGGCAGAGTCGGGCCCCGCGGCGGCACAGAGAGGCAAGAAGAGCGGGGAGACCCAGCTGTTGGGTGCGCAATGACATTTCTATTTGTCAAATAATCTGGCCCTTTCAGCTCTCCCTGTGACGGGAAATTAATTGGACTGTTAATTACACAGAGGGATGGAGTTGGCACTGGGTCGTTCCGCAGACAGACATGAAATCTGAAAGCGCCCGCAACTCAACCCACTGCGCTCACAGATATCACAGATATATAAAATGACAACTTAAGGGCATAGTTCCCCTTTAAATTTTGTCTTCATTTTTTATCTTTTGTAGCTTTTTGTTCAGCAGCTCTACAGTTTGGGATTTCAGCAGCTATCTGGTTGCTAGGGCCTTGTTTACCTTAGCAACCAGGCAGTGGATTGAATAAGAGACAGGGATATGATTAGGAGAGGAACTGAATATAAAAATAAGGAATAAAAAGTAACAATTACAATAAAATTGGAACAAGTTTTCTCGCTGCCGGGGTCACTGACCCCCATTTGAAAGCTGGAAAGATGTAAGGAAACTCCAAAAAATAAAGAATGAAGACCAATTGCAAAGTTGCTAGGAATAGGGCATTCCATAACATACTAAAAGGTAAATTAAAGGTGAACCAATGGAGTTGCCTTATGCAAGGCTGAACATGCAGAGTAACACAGAATGAAGGGGAAGCAAAGCCTGGGGGCGGGGCTAATAATAATGATAAAAAAAATCAGGGTTTAGTGAGCCTTTAGCATCAAGGATATTGTAGAGAAAAGCGCAGCTCTGGCCGGGGATCTACATGCTCGGAGGGCTTTCCTGCAGAATAGAAAGAATTTCCAAGATAAATAGTGTTTTTCCAGTCTCTGCTGGATACAGAAGCAGCCGTGTATTTAATGCAGGACATAAAGATACAGAGGAACGCGCTGCCATTAGCCCTGCGCTTGGGGCTCCGCAGGCCCAGCTGTGATGGAAGAGCAACAGCCACGTTGGTTGCCCCAAGAAATGAATGACATTTAAGATCAATTATAGTCATTGGGAGGCGGCGGATGCGCCCAAACCGTCATTTCTCCTGCCGCCGCCGCCGCCGCCGAGTCTTACCGCTCACATTGCGCCCCCTTCTCTTTATTTGGCCTTTATCTGCCTCCAGCCCCACAAACACACACTCATATATATATATATATACACACAGATACTCACACACATATATATATACTGTATATACACACACACAGACACACACAAACACATATATATATATAAAAACCAACGTTTCGGTCCTTGTTAGGACCTTTCTCAAGGATAAAAAACAATAGTGCATCACATCACATCTAAATACCTGTGTACCCTAGCATGTGAAATTAGGTGCCCAATCCCCATTCTCTGACCATTATGTAATTAACCAATGTGGTTACTTGTGTACAAATTTCAATAGTCCAATGTGTGGCCATTATTTGTGCATGTGTATATCCATTCTAAAAAATATATATATATATATCTCTTATTATATCATGACCTAAGTGATTCTATAAAATATCAAACAAAGTGCATATATATATATATATATATATATATATATATATACATATATACACACATATACACAGAATAACAGAGCATTCTGTCACATTGGCACAGATCCTATCTGATCCCCCCATTGTAAGCAGCAGTCCTGCCCTGCTTTATGGCTGAGATTCTAGCTATCTGTATAACAGAGCATTCTGTCACAGTGGCACAGATCCTATCTGATCCCCCCATTGTAAGCAGCAGTCCTGCCCTGCTTTATGGCTGAGATTCTAGCTATCTGTATAACAGAGCATTCTGTCACAGTGGCACAGATCCTATCTGATCCCCCCCATTGTAAGCAGCAGTCCTGCCCTGCTTTATGGCTGAGATTCTAGCTATCTGTATAACAGAGCATTCTGTCACAGTGGCACAGATCCTATCTGATCCCCCCATTGTAAGCAGCAGTCCTGCCCTGCTTTATGGCTGAGATTCTAGCTATCTGTATAACCGAGCATTCTGTCACAGTGGCACAGATCCTATCTGATCCCCCCATTGTAAGCAGCAGTCCTGCCCTGCTTTATGGCTGAGATTCTAGCTATCTGTATAACAGAGCATTCTGTCACAGTGGCACAGATCCTATCTGATCCCCCCATTGTAAGCAGCAGTCCTGCCCTGCTTTATGGCTGAGATTCTAGCTATCTGTATAACAGAGCATTCTGTCACAGTGGCACAGATCCTATCTGATCCTCCCATTGTAAGCAGCAGTCCTGCCCTGCTTTATGGCTGAGATTCTAGCTATCTGTATAACAGAGCATTCTGTCACAGTGGCACAGATCCTATCTGATCCCCCCCCATTGTAAGCAGCAGTCCTGCCCTGCTTTATGGCTGAGATTCTAGCTATCTGTATAACAGAGCATTCTGTCACAGTGGCACAGATCCTATCTGATCCCCCCATTTATGGCTGAATCAAACAAGCTACTATTTGTATGCACCTTTATTTTAGGGAAATCTGATAGTGTTGCCAGTAAATACAGGCAAGACTGAAATATAACCTGGAACCATAATAGTATTTTTATGGGGACATGTAAAGCGTTAATATTAGGGGAAAAAATGGAGCTTGAAAAGAAATTGGCACCCAGGGTTGTTATAGATTCAGATAGCGAGTGCATTATTTCAGATTTTCATGCTTGCGAGGCTGATGAAAGTTAAAACAAATGCAATTACCTGATGGCTTCTCCTGTTCTGTAAAACACTGGGGATGAAGGCGTCGTCGCGAGACGGTGATTAATGCACAAATGTGTTTATTTTATGGACATAATTCATGCATGTCCGACATTTGTGTGCGATACGGCGGCGAATGGAAGGTTACGCTCGGCGGGGCTGGAAGTTGTATTTCTCCCAACCAGTTCATTTATTTGGGATTCTGGGAAACTTTCCTTATTCTTACTGAGCCTTTGAGTCGCTGAGGATGATGGGAATAGTAGTCCAGCAGCAGCGGGAAGGACAAGGCCTTGATATGTTTTATCTAAATTTGTTATTTGATTATTATTGTGTATCTTTGGAAAACACCAATTCACAACTGAAAAGTGTATGCAGGAATAGGACCTGTTATCCAGAATGCTCAGGACCAAGGTTATTCCGGATAAGGGGTCTTTCTGTAATTTGGATCTTCATACAGTAAGTCTACTAAAAAATCAATAAAACATTAACTAACCCAATAGTATTATTTTGCATCCAGTAAAGATTAATTATATCTTAGTTGGGATCAAGTACAGGTACTGTTTTATTATTACAGAGAAAAGGGAATCATTTAACCATTAAATAAACCCAATAGGGCTGTTCTGCCCCAATAAGGGGTAATTATATCTTAGTTGGGATCAAGTACAGGTACTGTTTTATTATTACAGAGAAAAGGGAATCATTTAACCATTAAATAAACCCAATAGGGCTGTTCTGCCCCAATAAGGGGTAATTATATCTTAGTTGGGATCAAGTACAGGTACTGTTTTATTATTACAGTGAAAAGGGAATCATTTAACCATTAAATAAACCCAATAGGGCTGTTCTGCCCCAATAAGGGGTAATTATATCTTAGTTGGGATCAAGTACAGGTACTGTTTTATTATTACAGAGAAAAGGGAATCATTTAACCATGAAATAAACCCAATAGGGCTGTTCTGCCCCAATAAGGGGTAATTATATCTTAGTTGGGATCAAGTACAGGTACTGTTTTATTATTACAGAGAAAAGGGAATCATTTAACCATTAAATAAACCCAATAGGGCTGTTCTGCCCCCAATAAGGGGTAATTATATCTTAGTTGGGATCAAGTACAGGTACTGTTTTATTATTACAGAGAAAAGGGAATCATTTAACCATTAAATAAACCCAATAGGGCTGTTCTGCCCCCAATAAGGGGTAATTATATCTTAGTTGGGATCAAGTACAGGTACTGTTTTATTATTACAGAGAAAAGGGAATCATTTAACCATGAAATAAACCCAATAGGGCTGTTCTGCCCCAATAAGGGGTAATTATATCTTAGTTGGGATCAAGTACAGGTACTGTTTTATTATTACAGAGAAAAGGGAATCATTTAACCATGAAATAAACCCAATAGGACTGTTCTGCCCCCAATAAGGGGTAATTATATCTTAGTTGGGATCAAGTACAGGTACTGTTTTATTATTACAGAGAAAAGGGAATCATTTAACCATTAAATAAACCCAATAGGGCTGTTCTGCCCCCAATAAGGGGTAATTATATCTTAGCTGGGATCAAATACAAAGCACTGTTTTATTTTTACAGAGAAAAAGAAAATCAATTTTAATTTGAATCTGAATTATTTGATTAAAATGGAGTCCAAATTGAGTTCAAAATGAGCCCCCAAAGGACCAATATATTATTATTATTAACATTTATTTATAAAGCGCCAACATATCCCGCAGAGCTGTACAATAAGTGGGTTTCATACATTGGACATACAGAGTAATGTATAAAGCAATCAATTCGATAATGCCTGTCGAAATATTTCGCCCATCCCTAATGACCACCCTTGGGATGTAAGAGCAGGTTTAGAATCTGGACTTAAGGATTTATGTTCAATTGGGTTGGGGCGCTGCTAACACCACAGAGTATGGTTAGTAACCCAGTGCTACCCACCAGCCTAAGGACCCAAGTGTGACCTGTAATCACTGAAGTTGCCACTGTGTATGAGTACTGAGCCCACCTAATAAACAATATCTGTGAAGGCTCAGTTTTGAGGATCTGAGATCAAGAAGATGTTCTGCACAATGTACAGTACAGGTGGTTTCTCAGTTTTCTATCAAAATAAAGCAGAGGCAGATATCAGCATGGGGCTACAGTTGCAGCCTGGTTGGGCGCTGTGCTCAGCTGCTAATGAGCCAATGGAGTGTCAAGTTGGTTGTCAGGTTCCTTGTCCTTCTCCTTGCTGCTAAATACCAAGGACTCCTTTGTCCCCTTCACTGATCGACAGTCCTTGAATAGAGAAGGAAGGACCCTGGGTCAAGGCTAGCTCCATAGCGCAACTGTTTTGAAGAAACAAGGTGGAATAGCTACACAATGAAGCCCTACTTTTCTATAGATATATAAGAAGAAAAGCCAATGAAAACCAAAGGCAGAACAGATTTTGAGAACAAAGCCCTATTTACTGGAAACATTCAATGAGTGAATATGAAGTTCTTCCAACGTTTGTCACAATGTGACGTCGTCCTCTTCGCTTCCCAAAAAACAGCATCAATAGAGACAATGCAAAGATGTCATTTGTATAGACAATGCTACCGTGTTTGTGATGAACCAATCAAAACTCTTTATGTCACTGTCCATTTGCTTAAGTGTCCAACTTGATATGTAATGGTGAGGCTTTACTGGACCCTCCTGGCTTCTGGCTTTGCCTAACCACTAGGCCAGTAAAGAAGCTAAGGGTTTCATGGTGAACTTGGGCTTATCTGCATTTGTATTAAGTTTTAGCAATACAAAACCTTCTATTTCTTAACCCACTGGCCAGAACTTTGAGGCCAAGTTCCTAGCACTTGTCTCTTGTCTAAAACTCTTGCTACTCCTATCTCACCTTGCCTGAGAAATATGGCCTAAAATTGTCCATATCTCAATGGGCCAGGTTTGATTTTTGGTTGAATTGGAGACAGCATCGGCTAGTTGATATAGTCCTTGGTCCAATGGCACCTATGCCTGCTGTTGTGATTCAGTCAATTGGCCGACCTTTAGGTAGGCATAAAGGGAAAAGATCTGCTGGTTTGGCAACCTCGCCAAATGAGAGAATCTTACCGGGTATGGTCACCTTTAGTCTAGACCTTTACCTGCTATGTCCTGTTCCAGTGTGTTCTACGGTCCCCTTTGGGACCCCTCTGTCTTTTTCTTGAGTAGAAACCCCTTAAAGTAACATTGTGCTGCAATCATCTGCGGTTAGCCGGGAAGACTAGTATAACTAGAGGTGAGCAACTAATCTCAGCTACATTATCAAGGCAAGTTGAAGAAATAATATTCACTACGATTCAATATTTTTTATCTGCTCCCACTGAGGACAATGCACACTTGCCAGTTTATGCCAGTGATCCCCAACCAGTGGCTTATGAGAAACATGTTGCTCATCATCCCATTTGATGTTGCCCCCAGTATCCTCAAAGTAGGTGGCCATTTTTAAATTCCTGACTTGGAGACAAGTTTTGGAATCACAGAGACCAAGTTTTGACCAAGCAAAGCCTCCTGTAGGCCAGCAGTCCCCATGGGGCTACCAAAAAGCCAATCACGGCCCTTATTTAGAACTTTTTCATACTTGTGTGGCCCACCAACACTTTTTACAGTGTTCCCTGATTTATTCCAAAAGAAATTCAGGTTATATTGATCCATTTCACTCATTTTAAACCTGATAATGCCTCCAAGCAAAGACTTAATGCTACTAGATACTCCAAGCAAACTGACTATATAGAAATATATCGGGGACAGCCTGAGGTAGGGCACTTCTAGCTAGATGTTTAACCTAGAATTGGCAAGTTGATTACATGGTCTGACCCTAGAGTAGGCTATAAACTGTAGACTGACGAGCAGACACCTCTCGCTGTAAATGGTTTGTATCAAAGCTAAAATGAAATACTGCGTCAACGGAAAAATAATCCAGAGACTGGTTTAAAAGTAGCTATTAGATACGAGTCAAACACACACGCATGTACATACACCCACTCAGACTCGGCGATATTTTGTTATTCATATTGCTTCTGCCACTGACAAAGCTGTGTTGGTATTTTCTGCTCGAGCAGAGTTAGAGGTGTGATTACCTTATTAAAGATCATAGGGAAAGAAGAAGGAAAATTAAATTGGATCAGTGTCAAACTATCAGATCTGTCAAGGCAAAGCCGGGGATAGCCGATTCTGCCTGGGTAATAGGTTTGAAGGGTAAATCTTATTTTTAGAAGATGGAATTGGTTTTTAGCAGAAAACAACTGCTACTAAGCAGCTTTCATATTCGCTATGATTTTGATTGCAAATACTCCCCGTCAGCAAAGGTCTGAGGACAAAGGTTTTTGGGGGATTGCAGTAATAATAGTATAATTGAGAATGTCTCAGAAATTCTTAGGCAAGGATAGGTCTCAAGTGGGTCATTAAATCAACTGAGAATGTCTTAGAAATTCTTAGGCAAGGATAGGTCTTATGGCTGGGCCATTATATCAACTGAGAATGTCTCAGAAATTCATAGGCAAGGATAGGTCTCATGGTTGGGCCATTAGATCAACTGAGAATGTCTCAGAAATTCGTAGGCAAGGATAGGTCTCATGGTTGGGCCATTAGATCAACTGAGAATGTCTCAGAAATTTGTAGGCAAGGATAGGTCTCATGGTTGGGCCATTAGATCAACTGAGAATGTCTCAGAAATTCTTGGGCAAGGATAGGTCTCATGGTTGGGTCATTAGATCAACTGAGAGCGTCTCAAAAATTCTTAGGCAAGGATAGGTCTCAAGTTCGGCCATTAAATCAACTGAGCATGTCTCAGAAATGGGCAAGGATTGGTCTCATGGTTGGGTCATTAGATCAACTGAGAATGTCTCAAAAAATCTTAGGCAAGGATAGGTCTCAAGTTCGGGCCTTTAAATAAACTGAGCATGTCTTAGGCAAGGATGGGTCTCATGTTTGGGTCATTAGATCAACTGAACATGTCTCAGAAATTCTTAGGCAAGGATAGGTCTCATGGTTGGGTCATTAGATCAACTGAGCATGTCTCAGAAATTCTTAGGCAAGGATAAGTCTTATCATTGGGTCATTAGATCAACTGAGAATGTCTCAAAAATTCTTAGGCAAGGATAGGTCTCATGGTTGGGCCATTAAATCAACTGAGAATGTCTTAGAAATTCTTTTCACTTTTGGGTGATTAGTTTGCTTTCTTAGTTGAAGGCAACAAGGAAAGAAAGTAGTGGAGCATCTTGTAGACCCACTGTGACTATAATTACTGATGGGTGTGCAGGGTGGGGGGGTATCCCCTATATTATAAAAGGAGATAGTAAAGACGAAGTTAGTCTCTTAGTCTCCCTAGTTAATTAGAGGGAGTTTTTATGTCCAGAAGCTCAGATATGAGATCCCACTGAAGAGTAATCATAGGTTATGGAAACCAATAAATGAGGCCTAGACAGTATTAGGGTTAGTGGTCTTGAGAAAGGTACCTTAGCAATACAGAATAAAAAGGGTTACAGTATGTAGTGTAAGAATCCGGGACTCCACCAAGACAGGTAGGAAGGGTAATTGGTTACATAGGTATGGGACCAGAATGCTCCAGATTGCTCAGGACTTGGGGTTTTCTAGATATTTAGATCAACATAACTTAATTAAACCCAATAGGATTGTTTTGCCTGCAGTCAGGATTAATTATATATTGGTTGGGATCAAGGCCACCGTGCCCCGGCAATGACAAGTGGTGGGGGCAATGACAAGTGGTGGGGGCAATGACAAGTGGTCGGGGCAATGACAAGGGAGTCATTTTTTTATAGGACCTGCCATGAATTCCTAGAATCTAGATTTGACCAAATTGGATGCTTAATTGTGAATTGTGAGTTGTTTCACTTCATTGAATTACAGACTCTACAAAACCTGAAGTAGAAGTAATTGGTGTGAAGTTCCCTGCATGGTGGCACTTGTAGGGCACATCGGAACACGCTCGGAACGTGACGGATTTTTAAAAAGCTCAGTATAATGTGTCGTGTAGAGTAAAGCCTTAACCCAAACTAATCTATATACACATAAGCAACAATGTTTCCCATTCCCTCTGAGCATCTGTAGCGGTAACCGAATTTGTTCCTATTGGCCCACCCCTGGCAGATCATTATGGCTCAGATCTCTAGCAATGTGCCCATTGGCTGGAATGGCAGATTGTGTAACAATAAGAATGCGCTGATTGCTAAAGCTTCCCGTGGCTCAAATATTTTTTGTTGCTGCTTTTATCAAAAAGCCTGTTTCAGTTTTGTATATGATTGTAATATGCACAGGATTAGCCTGTCCCTATATATATGGTACCTACCTAGTGCTACCAACCCCTATTTCTGTAGGGAACTGAGAGCAGGGCAGGCAGTAACCCTTCCAACACTTTCCCCTGTCTCTGCCCCTATATATTAGGTACCTACCTAGTGCTACCAACCCCTATTTCTGTAGGAAACTGAGATCAGGGCAGGCAGTAACCCTTCCAACACTTTCCCCTGTCTCTGCCCCTATATATTAGGTACCTACCTAGTGCTACCAACCCCTATTTCTGTAGGGAAATAAGAGCAGGGCAGGTAGTAACCCTTCCAACACTTTCCCCTGTCTCTGCCCCTATATATTAGGTACCTACCTAGTGCTACCAACCCCTATTTCTGTAGGGAAATGAGAGCAGGGCAGGCCGTAACCCTTCCAACACTTTCCCCTGTCTCTGCCCCTATATATTAGGTACCTACCTAGTGCTACCAACCCCTATTTCTGTAGGGAAATGAGAGCAGGGCAGGCAGTAACCCTTCCAACACGTTCCCCTGTCTCTGCCCCTATATATTAGGTACCTACCTAGTGCTACCAACCCCTATTTCTGTAGGGAAATGAGAGCAGGGCAGGCAGTAACCCTTCCAACACTTTCCCCTGTCTCTGCCCCTATATATTAGGTACCTACCTAGTGCTACCAACCCCTATTTCTGTAGGGAAATGAGAGCAGGGCAGGCAGTAACCCTTCCAACACTTTCCCCTGTCTCCGCCCCTATATATTAGGTACCTACCTAGTGCTACCAACCCCTATTTCTGTAGGGAACTGAGAGCAGAGCAGACGTGCCTGTCTGAGCTGTGAGTGACCTACAGAATGGAGAGTGTTAGCCCGGGTCCAGTAGGGCCTGGGCGGACACGTTCTCAGCGCGAGGCCCAGGCCTTGGGGCCTACAGTGGAGGGCCAGAGATCCACAAGAAACATCACTAAGCCCCAGGAGGAGAAAGCAGGGAGGAAGCCAAGATCCCTGGGGAGAGTCCCTGCAGCAGCCCCGGAGGAATGGGCCAAGCCGGCAGCCAGAGGCCACAGGGAAGCTACTGGTAAAGGGGAGAGTGGAAGTGGGAAGGAGGGAGGAAAGAGCCACAAAGGTGGAAATGTGGTGAAGAAGTGTGTGGGGAGGAGAGGAGGCAAAGTGGAAATGGCAGTAAGTGCAGACTCAGACAGTTCTGTTGTAGAAAGTTCTGCAGAAAATGTTACTGATTATGTTGTTACACCTGCATGTAAAACTGAGTGTGTGGCTCCCCCGGCAGTGACTGCCCCTCACCAACATGGGGCCCCTGCTGCTGCCCCTGGGGGGGAGCCAACCCTGCTGCCCAGTCACAACACATTGCTGGGTGATGTTACACACACTGCTGAGAGTACAAGTTGCACAATAACACAAACTGTTGGTGTACATACCCAAGATGGTGCATCTGTAAGTGCAGTACCAGCTCCCATAAACACTTCCCCTGCTCCATCCCAGGCTCCCACTGCTCTGGGGAAGGGAACTCCTTCTCTCCCTGGGGGGAAAGTGCTGAAGGAAGCCAGCAAGCAAACACAATGCCAAACAGCAAGAGTCCAGCGGCCATCTTGGATTTCCTAAGCACATGGCTTCCAAACAGGAAGTGCGTGTTGCTGGCGGCCATCTTGGATTTCCAAAGCACATGGCTTCTAAGCAGGAAGTGGATGTTGCTGACGGCCATATTGGATGTGGCAAAGAGCAGAGCCGGCTTCATGGCAGCCATCTTGGTACTCCCAATTTGAGTAGCAGCCATCTTGGAGGTGCAGAAGGTTTGCGGAAGCACAGTGGCGGCCATCTTGCTACACCTGAATTGGAAGGCAGACATGTTGGTGCTCCAAGCCTGAATGTTAATACGCACAGTGCCAATAAAAATACCTTAGCTGGGCAGGCCATCTCTGTGCTTAAACAGTCTCCTTTTGAAGGGGACAAGATTGATAGTGACCAACTGATTCAGTCAATCAGACTGATGGAAGATCTGGAGGCAAAAAGGAAGCAGCTGGGCGTTGAGATGAAGGCTGCCTACAACCAGTACTCCTATGCAAAAGTGGAGGATCAGGAGTATTACTTGTCTAAAGTTAACCATCTAAATGCTGAAATGTTTTCGCTGGATAAAGAGCTGGACAGCGTGAGGGGCCAAATAGGGCCAATGGCGGAGGTGTACTCCAACAGGAGGCGCTTTGAAGCATCTGCGAAAATCCTGAAGGAGCCGGTGCCATACAGATCTCCCAGGCAGGTCTCCTCATCCGAGAGCGAGCGGGAAGGAAGAACGCCAGGGAAACTGCACCACAGAAAGACGGTTGTTGCCCAGATACATGCCCCTAATTTCGTCTTTACCCAGGAGGAACTGGCAACAGTGCAAGGGAAGGTGAAGAAGGGCAACCTGCCCCAGAGAGAGGTGGAGACTTTTGTCTTTTCCCAAGATGACTTTCCATCTCTTCCATCCTATCAGGAAAGTGGGGCCCCCCAGGGCCAAACCGAGGTTTCTGTTGTAAAACAGAGTGCTTCAGATGCTTCTGCTCTGGGGCATGGGGAGTGTTCGGATATGGAATTGACGGTAACACCTTGTGTGGATGGGCCGGTGGCAGTGAGTGTTGGAGTGGCAGATGGCAAGAAGGAGGAGCCTAGTGTGGGTGTGGCTTGTATGAGTGATGGAGAAAGTGATGGTGAGAATGCTGGGGTGGTAATGCGGTGCGTGGAGTCAGTTCTGCAGGAACCACAGGGCAGGGAGAGTGGAACTGTAGGGGCAAGTGATGTGGCAGTTGAGGCACCCTCTGGGACTCATCAGTCCGTTCCGCTTACTGTGCCGGTACCTG
The DNA here is from genome assembly GCF_000004195.4 of Xenopus tropicalis. Classification (NCBI taxonomy): domain Eukaryota; kingdom Metazoa; phylum Chordata; class Amphibia; order Anura; family Pipidae; genus Xenopus; species Xenopus tropicalis. Next base: position 5,282,023 of record NC_030678.2, read on the forward strand.
GTGTCTCCTCAGCACCTAATCCATTAATGCCACCCCCTCCCTCATCAATCCAGGCAAATAACGCATCCATGGGTAGAAACTCAGGCCAAAAGACCAACCCCCCACAGCCACCTAATGCTTGGAATAGGCCCCTAAATCGAGTAAGAGTCCCAGGGGTGGAGCGGCGAGTTACTGGCCCAGTGTTCAAGCTGAGAAACCGCATTAGGCTGAAATGGGAAGGAGAAAGGGAGTCAATGCCCAGCAGGGATGTGATTGGGAAGGAGTTGCTGCTGAAACAGGCCACCCTAACCCCTGCAGATGTGAGAGCCTGCATAAAGAACTCCGAGTTGGAGTACGACATTGTTTTCAGGACCTCTAACAAACTTGAGTACTTCTGGCATGAGTATGATCACTTTAGATCCACGGGTCTCTGGAAGAACTTTAAGGTGATTCCAGTCACTAAGCCAGAGACCAAAAAGGTCACGGTTTTGTTTAAAAATGACAATGTCCCTCCTGAAGACATAGCAATATGGCTGGGCAGGCATTGTAAGGTTCTCTCCCCCCTCACTATGGACATAGACAACAATGGGTACTGGTCTGGGGGTTGGTGTGCTAATGTGGAGCTCCGAATGCGCTATAACATCCCTCAGCATCTCCCTAACTCAGTCTTTATTGGGGATGAGAGGGGAGTGGTCTTTTACCCCGGGCAGCCGAGGGCTTGTTTCAAATGTGGCTCTTATGGTCACCGTGCAAATGCCTGTGCAGTGGTCAGGTGTTCACTTTGTGGTGATGTTGGGCACATAGGGCGAGACTGTAAGGATGTAAAGTGCAACCTGTGTGGATTCTTTGGCCACTCGCACAGGGCTTGTCCCGAGGCTCTTCATAATATCAGGGAGAGTTGCCCTAATTTGGAGGAGGAGATGGCTGAGGAAATGCTGGAAGAGATCAGAGAGGAGCTTAGAGAATGTCAGCCCCCAGTCCAAGGGTCAGAGTCTCATCAGTCCATAAGTCAGCCTATACTGGCCATAGAACCACACAACCCATCCCCACCTCCTCACCAACCCAAAGGTCCCAAGTCTGCTCCTTTGCCTCAGAGGCAAAGTTCTAAGCCCATACTCCTAAAATCTGGTTCTGTAGCTCCAAAATCCTCTGTCCCTTCTAAAGGAAAAGATTGGGTGGAAGTTGGCAGAGGGAAAGGAAAGCAGCAAGCCCCACAGAGACTAATTCCCTCCATGAAAATTGATCTCTCAAATAAATTTGCCCCTTTGAGTAGACAAAAATCTTGGGGGGAAGAAATGGAGGAACAGGATGAGCTCAAAAGAATGGAAAGGGAGGAGGAGAGACAGGCTGAGCCAGAGAGAGTCCCTTTGGAAGCTGATCCTGTACATTCCCCTGGTCAATGTCTTGCTGAAGAATCTGATAGTGGGGCGGAGGGGGATTCCGAAAGCAAGAGTGGGGATGATGGGGAAATGGACACAGGGCAGGAGCATGTAACCCAAAAAAGGCCCTCTGAAAGGCAGGGGGTTAAAACCCAGATAAAGAAAGGTAGTGGGGGTGGTAACCTTTCAGTGGACACAGATGAAATTGTGTCTATTGGGGATGATGATCCTGTCCCTTCAGGTGTTCAGGTCAAAAGGTATGGGGACCTGGAGGGGGATACCAGTCAGGAGGATAAGAGACAGGAAGAGGCAAGGAAGAGAAATAAAAGATATAAACATAAATCTTAACCATGGTTTTCTCTCCACTCAGGATCATGTCCACCAATGTATCAAGTATGAAGTCGCCCCGTGCCATGTTCCAAGTATATCAAGCCCTCGAACACTCCTCGGCAGATATCATTTTCCTCCAGGAAACCAGATTGGGATCCTCTGTGGATCTTCGGAGGGCTTCCCGGGAGTGGCATTGCGGTCCCAGCTTCTTCTCGAGCCAGGTGCAGGAGTTGGGATCCTATTTCGGGGACATTCAGGGATCCAGGTACATCGTCTCGTGGAAGTTGAGGTAGGGAGATGTCTCCTGTTGGATGTGTCAGTTGCGGGGCGCAGATTGCGGCTTATTAACACCTATGGGCCTCAGTCAGGGCTCGGGAGGAGAACTTTACTTAGGGAATTACAGCAGTACCTCCACACCTCCATCCCGGTCATCTGGGCTGGAGACTTTAACCAAGTCCTTAATGCTGCTGATAGATCAGGTCGCTTCTTTGATAAGCATGAAAGTCACTTTTTGAAGAACATGCTGCAGCAGGCGGATATGGTTGATGTCTTCACCCATGATGGCCGGGTAGGGAAACATACTTATCACTGTGCTGGGAAAAGTAGTTGGCTAGATATGGCTTTTGTCCAGTCAGGGGAGGTCTTTACAGAAGTTGAGGAAGTCCTAGTTGACTACTCAGATCATCTTGCCTTATCCTTTCTGTTGGGGGCTTCCTCAGTTCCAGCTAAGGGTCGGGGGTTGTGGAGGTTGAGTGCTGAATCCCTGGAGGGGGAGGCAGTTAGGCACTCCTTTGAGGCACTCCTTCAGCTCGAGTTGACAAGGACGATGCTTTTCGACTCTATGTCGCAGTGGTGGGAGGAGGCTAAGGAGTCATTCCGCAACTTCTTCCATAAACTATCTGTTGTTAGGGAGGGAAATAAGTATAAAAAGTACCTGTCCCTACGAAAGAAGCTTGAGTCTTATATTTCGGATGGGGTGGCAGGGGATAAAGTTTCCCAGCTGAGGCTCTTGATCAGGGAGCATCAGTACAGTCGCTACAGGTCTCTGGTTCTAGAGAGGGATTATGGTGGTTTCCATTCCCCTGATCCTTTTCGGAATTGCAGAGAGTCTGTGGAGAAAAAGGTAATAACTGGCCTGAAGGACTCCCAGGGTATAGTCCAGACATCCAAGGGTGGGATCTTGCGAGTTGTTCAGGACTACTATGCTGACCTGTTTAAGAGCAAAGCTTTGGAGGGGGAGAAGATAAAAGCCTTCTTGGAGGGAACCCCGGGTCCTGATCTGCAGAATTTGGACTTTTCCTCTTTGGTGGCTGACATTACGGAGGATGAGGTCAAAATGGCGATTGACCAGCTTCATTTAAAGAAAGCCCCAGGCCCAGACGGCCTCACAGCTGAATTTTATAAGACCTTTAAAGACCTTTTGGCCCCAATTCTCGTGGAGGTCTTTAGAGACTGCCTGGGAGGAGGTGTCTTACCTCCCTCCATGAGATTGTCCTCCTTAGTGTTGTTATCAAAAGGCAAGGAGCCCTCGGATGTCAAGAATTGGAGGCCTATTGCCCTCTTGAACACAGACAGGAAGCTTCTCGCAAAGGTGCTTTTTTCTAGACTGATTTTGTTTTCAGGCACTTTATTGTCCCATGAGCAGTTCTGCACGGTGAAAGGGCGGAGCATCTTTGGGGCACTCTTGTCAATTCGTGAAGTGCTTGAAACATGCAAAGCTCAGAGTAGTAGGAGATATGTGGTAGGTCTTGACCAGGCCAAAGCTTTTGATAGAGTGGATCATCAGTACCTATGGGCCACCTTGCGTAAGTATGGCATCCCGGATCAATTTGTCGAGTGGCTCACTGTTTTGTACAGGGAGGGAGAGAGCTTCCCACTTGTTAACGGTTGGCGAGGTGAAAACTTCAGGGTTGAGGCCGGGGTGCGTCAGGGTTGTCCTCTGAGTCCATTGCTGTATGTCTTTGCCATAGACCCTTTCCTGCGAGCGGTGCAGGCCTTGGATTTGGAGGGCTTTCGGGCCCCTCGTTGCCTGCCCCTGAAGCTGGTAGCCTACGCGGACGATGTCACAGTCGTTGTCTCACATCCTGAGGAGGTGAACTTGTTGACTGATGCCATTGAAAGTTACTCAGAGGCCTCCGGGTCGCTGGTCAACACTGACAAGTCGGAGGCTTTCTGGACTGTGGAAGGGGAGCCAGATTTCCCTCTTCCTGATTTTCAGCTTGCCTCCAAAGAAATTAGTATCCTTGGGGTCAAATTTGGGAGGGAAGACAATTCCAAACTCAACTGGGAATCAAAGTTGGATGCTGTGAATGCAAGGGTACAGCGGTGGAAAAAGTGGAGGCTGTCCTATAGGGAAAGGGTGAAGCTCATCAAAACTTACCTGGTCCCTCTCCTCCTGTATGTGTCTTTTGTTTATCCTTTGCCAGAAGCTTTCTATGCGAGGATCCACAGTCTGTTCTTCCAGATGCTCTGGGGGAGCAGGCTGAACCCTGTAAAAAGAGGGATAACCTACCTGCGGACAAAAGAGGGTGGGTTGGACATGTTGTGTCCTGTGGCCTTCTTTGGCACCATTTTCCTGAAGTTTAACTTTGGGCACCTGGGTCAAAGAACTGAAGTTCCGTGGCAAAGCAGTGTCAGGGCCTGGGTATCCCCTTTTGTAGGTGACTGGTTACAGGGCGATAGGGTGAAGCAGGTGCGGGTGCGACATAGTCATCTCCCATCATACTTTGTCCTTGGGCTGAAGCTTTTGAGGAGATGGGATATCAGAGTAGATGATCTCGGTACAGCCTCCAGGCGCGCTCTTTATATGAGGGTGCTAGATGTCTACTTTGCTATTCCGCTCGCCTTGAGGGACTGCGTTGGGAACACTCTGGTCAGGAGCTTGCGTTTCCTCAATAGCAAGAGGTTGCCTCCCAAGTTATTTGACCTATCCTGGCTCTCTCTTCAGGGAAAACTCTTTGTCAGGGGAAATGTCAAGTATTTGTCGGTGGTCGACCGAAATTGCCCCTGGGGATGTGGTGTGGAGGAGTCCCAGGAGCATTTTCTGCAGCATTGTCCCTTGGCAAAGAGTGTGCGCTCTCAGGTCTCCCGAGCTCTCTGTGCTCCGCTCCTGGACACCCTGGGCTATGCTGAACTGGCCTATGGTGTGTCGGCCCAACAGCACAGCCACGACCACGAGACGCTGTACCTGGTCATTACGGTATATAGGTACCATCTATGGCACGGGCGATGCCGCTATTCCTTTGGTTCAGATGTGACTCCTGAGAACATTGCTAAATCCATCATGGTGGAGCTAAGGTACATTAGATCATTAGAGTCGGCTCGATCCTTTTGTACCCCGGCATTATGGAGGGGCTTTACCCTTTAGGCCTCACCTCTAGGCAGTTTCCTTCTGCTACTGAGTTGGTTTTTGTGTGTTTATATTTATTTCAAGAACGTGATACTGCCTTTTTGTTTATTTTTAGGCATTTTCGACAGATCCCAAGCCTTTGCCTTCATTATTATGGCGGAAGCCTTGCATTGGGTTTGGGGGTCTTCTTTTTCCTTTGGGTGGGGGAAGGGGTTAGGGTGGGCGTGGGCTTTGGACATTTTGCTTTGGTGGAGGGGAATGGAAGCCAAAAAGGACAGAGACAAGACTTTGGAACTGGCTATCCATTGGGTGTTGTGGGATTGGTGAGGGTGGGGGGAGGGGAGGCGGTCAATATGGACAAAGGGGTGGACTTTGATAGTTGGCCGTCCTCATGTGGGTGGAATGGGGAGGGAGTAACAGGTGAACTGTTCATGATTAATTCAACAAAACCCTTACTTTTGTATTGTTAGTATAAGAATTGTATTGTTTTGTTTCTTATTGTAAGCATTTTTATTTTTAATAAAAATTCCTATATATTAGGTACCTACCTAGTGCTACCAACCCCTATTTCTGTAGGGAAATGAGAGCAGGGCAGGCAGTAACCCTTCCAACACTTTCCCCTGTCTCTGCCCCTATATATTAGGTACCTACCTAGTGCTACCAACCCCTATTTCTGTAGGGAAATGAGAGCAGGGCAGGCAGTAACCCTTCCAACACTTTCCCCTGTCTCTGCCCCTATATATTAGGCCTTTATTTGCTTGTTCCAGAAAAACCAACACTATGAAATAATGGGTTAATAAACCATCTGCACATTTTCCCTGTCATTACAACACTACTGAGCGCAGCAGACAACACATATGCTCACATAATGGGGACACGCGTGTAGTGTACATGCTCGAGGCAGGAAAACACGGATCTGCCTGTCAGCCAAACAACCCAGAAACACGTCTTTATTCAGCAAACACCGAGGCATTAGCAATGCTGCTCCTCAAGGCATTAAAGAGCTGCGAGTCCCCGAGGATCTAGTTAAAACTGTCATGAAATATGGGAGAGGGGGTTTTTGATACCGGGAACAAATGCGCAGGTTTCATCGCATTCAGCCGCCATGTGCCCCTCGGCAGTGCCAATCTCGCATCAGTGCCGCGGCCGCCCTGTAATTGGCTCAATTAAAAATATATATGTGGGTTTTTTTTAGGATTTGTTTTCCACTGGAAAGGAATCTGTTTCCCTTCTGCCCAAGACCTGAAAAGCCTTAAAAGAAAAGTTGCGCTAATGATGCTCCGCGGCCTGACCCAAACCAGGCGGGTTCAGCCGTCGCATCAAGGAGACTTTTTAGCCGCCGTTCCCGCTTAACCACCAAACCCAAAGCAGAAAAAGTCGGCGCCGCAGGAGGAGGGAAGTTTGGAATGAACTTTCCAGCAGGGGAATGACTGGTTATTATAGAGTCATATCAGCTGTTTGTATTGGGATCTATTTACTGAATAATATGAGCGGCTCCTACATGAACTTTCCAGCAGGGGAATGACTGGTTATTATAGAGTCACATCCGCTGTTTGTATTGGGATCTATTTACTGAATGATATGAGCGGCTCCTACATGAACTTTCCAGCAGGGGAATGACTGGTTATTATAGAGTCACATCCGCTGTTTGTATTGGGATCTATTTACTGACTGATATGAGCGGCTCCTACATGAACTTTCCAGCAGGGGAATGACTGGTTATTATAGAGTCACATCAGCTGTTTGTATTGGGATCTATTTACTGAATGATATGAGCGGCTCCTACATGAACTTTCCAGCAGGGGAATGACTGGTTATTATAGAGTCACATCAGCTGTTTGTATTGGGATCTATTTACTGAATGATATGAGCGGCTCCTACATGAACTTTCCAGCAGGGGAATGACTGGTTATTATAGAGTCACATCAGCTGTTTGTATTAGGATCTATTTACTGACTGATATGAGCGGCTCCTACATGAACTTTCCAGCAGGGGAATGACTGGTTATTATAGAGTCACATCCGCTGTTTGTATTGGGATCTATTTACTGACTGATATGAGCGGCTCCTACATGAACTTTCCAGCAGGGGAATGACTGGTTATTATAGAGTCACATCGCCTGTTTGTATTGGGATCTATTTACTGAATGATATGAGCGGCTCCTACATGAACTTTCCAGCAGGGGAATGACTGGTTATTATAGAGTCACATCGGCTGTTTGTATTGGGATCTATTTACTGACTGATATGAGCGGCTCCTACATGAACTTTCCAGCAGGGGAATGACTGGTTATTATAGAGTCACATCGGCTGTTTGTATTGGGATCTATTTACTGACTGATATGAGCGGCTCCTACATGAACTTTCCAGCAGGGGAATGACTGGTTATTATAGAGTCACATCCGCTGTTTGTATTGGGATCTATTTACTGACTGATATGAGCGGCTCCTACATGAACTTTCCAGCAGGGGAATGACTGGTTATTATAGAGTCACATCAGCTGTTTGTATTGGGATCTATTTACTGAATGATATGAGCGGCTCCAACATGAACTTTCCAGCAGGGGAATGACTGGTTATTATAGAGTCACATCAGCTGTTTGTATTGGGATCTATTTACTGACTGATATGAGCGGCTCCTACATGAACTTTCCAGCAGGGGAATGACTGGTTATTATAGAGTCACATCGCCTGTTTGTATTGGGATCTATTTACTGACTGATATGAGCGGCTCCTACATGAACTTTCCAGCAGGGGAATGACTGGTTATTATAGAGTCACATCGCCTGTTTGTATTGGGATCTATTTACTGACTGATATGAGCGGCTCCTACATGAACTTTCCAGCAGGGGAATGACTGGTTATTATAGAGTCACATCGGCTGTTTGTATTGGGATCTATTTACTGACTGATATGAGCGGCTCCTACATGAACTTTCCAGCAGGGGAATGACTGGTTATTATAGAGTCACATCGGCTGTTTGTATTGGGATCTATTTACTGAATGATATGAGCGGCTCCTACATGAACTTTCCAGCAGGGGAATGACATTTTTGCACACACAAGGGGTGTGGCCTGAGCACTTGTGTTCATGGGGGGCCCCATATAAATAAATGATGCCACTGACAATAGTAATTACACATTCTGCTTGGGGATAACATGTCTACATGTCAAATAATCTACAGTAATTAGTAAATAATCAGTATATAGAATTTACTGGTCTGAGGTTTAATCGGTTGCTATTGGTAGTGTAGGGCACGTCCCTCTTGCAATGGAATTGCCTGAAACAACCTCAAGGTTCTAATTAGTACAGGGAAATGAAGGCATCAAAATATTTTCCTTGTTAACCGGTGCCCAGAATCTGCAATTTTGATATCAATAAGTTTGTGCCTCTCGTTAATGTGCTCTGGGCACTCATTTAAATAAACGACTTTCCTGGATCAGCGCAGTAACTCCTGCAGCCTCCCAGCTCCTCATCTGCCCAGAAACCCACACTGGCAACTAGGAACATATCAGAGCTACTATGAATTCTGCATAGAAATATCCAACTGCACAGTACATTTCCCATAAGCCCCTATATAAAGGGGAATGTTGGGGGGATACACCTAATGTGGGGGGCAGAGATCTCAGCACAGCCCTGCCCAGTACATTTCCCATAAGCCCCTATATAAAGGGGAATGTTGGGGGGATACACCTAATGTGGGGGGCAGAGATCTCAGCACAGCCCTGCCCAGTACATTTCCCATAAGCCCCTATATAAAGGGGAATGTTGGGGGGATACACCTAATGTGGGGGGCAGAGATCTCAGCACAGCCCTGCCCAGTACATTTCCCATAAGCCCCTATATAAAGGGGAATGTTGGGGGGTACACCTAATGTGGGGGGCAGAGATCTCAGCACAGCCCTGCCCAGTACATTTCCCATAAGCCCCTATATAAAGGGGAATGTTGGGGGGTACACCTAATGTGGGGGGCAGAGATCTCAGCACAGCCCTGCCCAGTACATTTCCCATAAGCCCCTATATAAAGGGGAATGTTGGGGGGATACACCTAATGTGGGGGGCAGAGATCTCAGCACAGCCCTGCCCAGTGCATTTCCCATAAGCCCCTATATAAAGGGGAATGTTGGGGGGATACACCTAATGTGGGGGGCAGAGATCTCAGCACAGCCTTGCCCAGTACATTTCCCATAAGTCCCTATATAAAGGGGAATGTTGGGGGGATACACCTAATGTGGGGGGCAGAGATTCCAGCACAGCCCTGCCCAGTACATTTCCCATAAGCCCCTATATAAAGCGGAATGTTGGGGGGATACACCTAATGTGGGGGGCAGAGATCTCAGCACAGCCCTGCCCAGTACATTTCCCATAAGCCCCTATATAAAGGGGAATGTTGGGGGGATACACCTAATGTGGGGGGCAGAGATCTCAGCACAGCCCTGCCCAGTACATTTCCCATAAGCCCCTATATAAAGGGGAATGTTGGGGGGATACACCTAATGTGGGGGGCAGAGATCTCAGCACAGCCCTGCCCAGTGCATTTCCCATAAGCCCCTATATAAAGGGGAATGTTGGGGGGATACACCTAATGTGGGGGGCAGAGATCTCAGCACAGCCCTGCCCAGTACATTTCCCATAAGCCCCTATATAAAGGGGAATGTTGGGGGGATACACCTAATGTGGGGGGCAGAGATTCCAGCACAGCCCTGCCCAGTACATTTCCCATAAGCCCCTATATAAAGGGGAATGTTGGGGGGATACACCTAATGTGGGGGGCAGAGATCTCAGCACAGCCCTGCCCAGTACATTTCCCATAAGCCCCTATATAAAGGGGAATGTTGGGGGATACACCTAATGTGGGGGGCAGAGATCTCAGCACAGCCCTGCCCAGTACATTTCCCATAAGCCCCTATATAAAGGGGAATGTTGGGGGGATACACCTAATGTGGGGGGCAGAGATTCCAGCACAGCCCTGCCCAGTACATTTCCCATAAGCCCCTATATAAAGGGGAATGTTGGGGGGATACACCTAATGTGGGGGGCAGAGATCTCAGCACAGCCCTGCCCAGTACATTTCCCATAAGCCCCTATATAAAGGGGAATGTTGGGGGGATACACCTAATGTGGGGGGCAGAGATCTCAGCACAGCCCTGCCCAGTACATTTCCCATAAGCCCCTATATAAAGGGGAATGTTGGGGGGATACACCTAATGTGGGGGGGCAGAGATCTCAGCGTAGCCCTGTAGGCCTGAAGCTTCCCAACCTATGGGTTCCGTGGGTATCTGCCCCGCCCACCCCAAGCCACACCCCTGACCAAGGATTTAAGAAGCTGTAAGTACACGGGCTCTTTCCAAAACGGCAGCGATTCCTCCGTTAGTTTCCTGGCAGCGCTCGTTGCCGCGTCCGGATAGGCTTTGCTAATTACATGCGGGGAAATGAATGAGCCCACGTTCCATTATGATCCGCGGCCAAGCAAACTCGGGCAGCGCCGGCCAATAACGTGATTGATAGCGTGAAGCCGTTTCCAGCATTACGGCGGCAGATGGTGGGTTTGGGTAATTAGACACGAGGGGGGGGTTATGACACACGGTCCCGGGAAGCTATGACTTACTGGTCGACTTCACGCCGGCGTGTCCTTCAGAGACCGTAAAGCCAAACTCGGCTGCACCGATTCCTTTTCTCCCTCTTTTGCTGCCATTGCAAGTGGGGGCTCATTTATAAACACCGGGCAAATTTGCACCTAGGCAGTAACCCATAGCAACCAAAGCAAAGGCTGAAAAAAGCTAATCACTCATTGGTTGCCATCAGCGATGAGCAAATCTTTTCTCCAGGCATCGATTCGCTGTAAATTTCTGAATTTCACCATTGGAGAATTTTACATGCGAAACTGCTGCAAAAATTCGACAAAATCCTGCAGATTGAGGAAGAAGTCGCGTTACGTCAAACAAGGAGTAAAAAAGATGCGGGCGTGGCAAATAAGCCTCGTTTGCGGCAACAAAAAGTCACAGTTGCATCAAAAAAAGTTGCAGTCGCGTAAAAAAAAAAAATCAAAAAAATTGTGCACATTTTTAATCCAATCAAAACAGGACAGATTCGCTCATCACTAGTTGCCATGGGTTACTGCCCAGGTGAAAATGTGCCCAGTGTTTATAAATGACCCCCAGGGTGTTATACTTTGTGCAACCAATTATGAAGCGGGCAGGGATCGACCAATCAGGGCAAGTGAAGCTTTGCATTTTGCCACCAATAAGCCGAGGCCTAATATGTAAGTGTTCATTTAAGGGGAGCCTAATGGTTGATGTAACCAACCCATAACTTGAGCGTAGTTCCCCTTTAAACCTTTCCTTAATGCTCAGGCAGTTTATTGCATAGTTACAGCTTTATTCATTATGTGGCCCCAAAGGCAAATCATTAATATACTTTCATACAGTAACGACGCCGCGTCCTGCCAGATAAGCGCCAGGCTAGGTAGCTCTTCTGGAGCCAATTGCTGCTCCGCGGCGCTCCCTTTATGGCGCTATTAATGAGTAAAGTGCGATTATTTATTTACAGACCAGGACTGCGGAGGTTTCACAGGAGCAATAAGGCCTTGTGCCATTACGCCATTATATAGTTCCATTTTTATTGGACCCCGGGATTAAAGCATTTCCTGAGCTTCATAATTACATGCGGGGCCCAAAGACTTTGTTAAACTTCTACACACTGTGTTATGGCCACGCCAGAAATAGGGGTTGGTAGCACTAGGTAGGTACCTAATAGATAGGGGCAGAGACAGGGGAAAGTGTTGGAAGGGTTACTGCCTGCCCTGCTCTCATTTCCCTACAGAAATAGGGGTTGGTAGCACTAGGTAGGTACCTAATATATAGGGGCAGAGACAGGGGAAAGTGTTGGAAGGGTTACTGCCTGCCCTGCTCTCATTTCCCTACAGAAATAGGGGTTGGTAGCACTAGGTAGGTACCTAATATATAGGGACAGAGGCAGGGGAAAGTGTTGGAAGGGTTACTGCCTGCCCTGCTCTCATTTCCCTACAGAAATAGGGGTTGGTAGCACTAGGTAGGTACCTAATATATAGGGGCAGAGACAGGGGAAAGTGTTGGAAGGGTTACTGCCTGCCCTGCTCTCATTTCCCTACAGAAATAGGGGTTGGTAGCACTAGGTAGGTACCTAATATATAGGGGCAGAGACAGGGGAAAGTGTTGGAAGGGTTACTGCCTGCCCTGCTCTCATTTCCCTACAGAAATAGGGGTTGGTAGCACTAGGTAGGTACCTAATATATAGGGGCAGAGACAGGGGAAAGTGTTGGAAGGGTTACTGCCTGCTCTGCTCTCATTTCCCTACAGAAATAGGGGTTGGTAGCACTAGGTAGGTACCTAATATATAGGGGCAGAGACAGGGGAAAGTGTTGGAAGGGTTACTGCCTGCTCTGCTCTCATTTCCCTACAGAAATAGGGGTTGGTAGCACTAGGTAGGTACCTAATATATAGGGGCAGAGACAGGGGAAAGTGTTGGAAGGGTTACTGCCTGCCCTGCTCTCATTTCCCTACAGAAATAGGGGTTGGTAGCACTAGGTAGGTACCTAATATATAGGGGCAGAGACAGGGGAAAGTGTTGGAAGGGTTACTGCCTGCCCTGCTCTCATTTCCCTACAGTTCAGTGTAAATGTGTTGCTGTTTCCCCTGACAGGTAAGTGTGTCTGTGCCATTCTCCTCGGCAGCCAAACTTACATCTCACAGTTAATGAGTGGGAGGTAATTATTAGTCACCGTCACCGTTGCGGCTAATTATACAGAGATAGAAATCACTACTTGTTGGTACAAATCCATGAAGGTGAAAGAAAGAAGGTCAAGGCATGGATACATTTTATCCCTATGGAGAGAAACCCTGTCCGGAGGCCCCTGAGCCCCCATAGAGGTTTTGCATTTTTTTGGGGTCAAAGTAAATGACCCCTATTGAGTAGTTTTGCTTATAGGTTCGTTCAACGTTCCGCTTCATTAATTTAGTTGCCTCCTAATCTTTTTGAGGCCCTCTTTTCCTCCAATCAGAATGGCTCATTATTGTCACCTGACCAAGGTTTTTCTAGACAAAACCTGAATAATTGGCTTCAGACAAGTCCTTATTCCTTCCTGCAGAATTACCTTTGCAACATAAACAAATCCAATTTGTCAAGTCTTTAATCTCCGTATAAAACGCATTTTCTTGGGGTTTTTTTCATTAATTTGCTTGTCTGTCTTTGACGTTTTGGTGCATAAATAGGTCCAATAAAGGTACTTTGTCTCGTTTATGTAAATACGGTTAATGTGTTGCGCGTTGTTACCGGGAGAAATATCTCGGAACAAAAGCTGAAAGAGACTCGTTTGATGGCGGCGGAGGCTTAAAACGCGCCTGATTGAAGGAAGAAAAAGCCGAATTTATGTAACAGTCGCTGTTTAGGGGCCTCATTGTTCCTCAGTGAAAGCCGTATTTACACTGTGTATGGAACTAAAGTGCCAAGTGCAGCAGAAGCCATTCATTCGGCTAATCAGGTAATAGTTTCAATAATCCCCCATTTTTACGAGATTAAGCATATTCTGGACTTTCTCAGTACAAGCCCCACTCGGAGGAGCAAAATCTGGTCTGGCCCTAAATCTCAACATAAATGAGTCTCAAGATGAGCTTTTAGGACACCGGGTCTCTCAATGGGTCTTGAGGTTGGGCCCCCTCACTTGTAGTCATAGTTTTGTACCCTTTACCCATAGTTTTCTATTCCCCACCCATAGCTTTGTACCACACGGCCATACACAGCCATAGTTTTTACCCTTACCACCCATAGTTTTCTACTCCCCACCCATAGTTTTGTTTCCTAACCCATAGTTCTGTGCCTCCCACTTATAGCTCTGGCCCCCTACCTGTTGCCCTGGACCCTGCACTTATAGCTCTGGACCCCCCACCCATAGCTCTTGTCCCCATCACCCATAGCTCTGGACCCTGCATTCATAGCACTGGACTATTCCACCCATAGCTTTTGTCCCCTCCACCCATAGCTTTTGTCCCCTCCACCCATAGCTTTTGTCCCCTCCACCCATAGCTTTGGATCCTGCACTCATAGCTCTGGACCATTCCACCCATAGCTCTTGTCCCCTCCACCCATAGCTTTGGACCTTGCACTCATAGCTCTGGACCATTCCACCCATAGCTCTTGTCCCCTCCACCCATAGCTTTTGACCTTGCACTCATAACTCTGGACCATTCCACCCATAGCTCTTGTCCCCTCCACCCATATCTTTTGACCTTGCACTCATAACTCTGGACCATTCCACCCATAGCTCTTGTCCCCTCCACCCATAGCTTTTGACCTTGCACTCATAACTCTGGACCATTCCACCCATAGCTCTTGTCCCCTCCACCCATATCTTTTGACCTTGCACTCACAGCTCTGGACCATTCCACCCATAGCTCTTGTCCCCTCCACCCATAGCTTTTGACCTTGCACTCATAACTCTGGACCATTCCACCCATAGCTCTTGTCCCCTCCACCCATATCTTTTGACCTTGCACTCATAGCTCTGGACCATTCCACCCATAGCTCTTGTCCCCATCACCCATAGCTCTGGACCCTGCACTCATAGCTCTGGACCATTCCACCCATTGCTCTTGTCACCTCAACCCATAGCTTTGGTCGCACCCAGACATAGCACAAGACCTCACACTCATAGCTCTGGCCCCTTTTACCCATAGCTTTGGTCGCACCCAGACATAGCACAAGACCTCACACTCATAGCTCTGGCCCCTTTCACCCATAGCTTTTGTCACCTCCACTCTTAGTTCTGATCAACCCCATTTGGAGCTTTCCACCCATAGATCTCCAGATCTATCGATGGAAAGTTCCAAATGGGGTTCTGAACCCTTCCACCTATAGCTGTGTACTAGAACTTCAGATCTATGGGTGGAGAGATCCAGAACTTTGGTCGTGGAGTTTACTGCTCTGGATTCCTCTATTCATAGCTATGAACCCCCCTAGGGGGGGGTCACCCAACAGTTTGGAATCCTCTGGTCTACCCCAGAACTCATTGTTGATGCCAGACACTGCATAAAATAATTTCAGGCCACTTTCCTGCATTTCTGCATTACAAGGTGGTCAATGGAGAACCCTGGAAGTACAACAGTGTCAGTGTTGGTGGCCCTTGCATTGTTCCTTTGTGCCAATGAGCGCAAGAGATACTGAAAAGTTATTTCGATTTGCATTAAATGTTTATTTTTGGTTCCATCGAACTGGATAAACATTTTCCTCTCTCATTTAATTGTGTTTTTAGAGTTCCCAATGGGTTTTCGAAATTCCCCACAGTTGGTCGCGGCCCCTTGGGGCCCCCGAGTGGGTGATGTTTAATTACAAACAGAAGACTCTGCGCTGAAGGGAAGTTGTGTTTGTCATTCTGTAAACGCCGATCGTTATAGAAAGAATACAAAACAGGGACCGACCGATGAGACCAATCAATGAAACTGGACGCAGTTTGCGCGGCCAGATGGGAAGGAATGGAACCATACGGCCGGCTGAGGGAAAAAACCCTTCTGTACTCGCAGCCACCAAACGGAGCCATTGTTTCCCTCGCATTCATCCCTCCCAGCATATGGGCCTGAGAGATTCATTTGTTTCTTTGCCTTCAAGCCGCTCTGTCGTTTCCATTGATTTTACTTGGATTTATGTGTGCGAGATGCACAGACACTTACCTTATTATCTGCCCAGAATGGAGGTCACATACAACAGTCTATGTTTTCTACCAAACAATTAGAGATACAAAGTATATCAAATATATATAGATAGATAGATATATATGTTTTCACTTGTTTGGGTTAAATTGCAATCAAATTGCAAAACTCAGACTGAGGAATCCTAAGGCCTAAGGCACATGGGACATTTCTAATAGCAAAGGGAAACTCAAACCTCTACTAAGAAAATGCTCTCAGCTTACCAGAAACCCCCTCTTCTTCACCCAATCCAGGGTCGGGCCCTTTGTCTGCCTTTTTATTCCCACACCTGACTTATGGTGATGTCAAATATAGATAGAAACCTCACTGGAGGGGGTGCGGTTATGCCTGATGACATCAGCAAAGGGGCAGGGATGTGCAGTGACATCACAGTAGACCTACTAACAAGGTTATCATCCATCAAGTTCAACCTTTATGCCTAAATAAACCTGCCTAACAATTAATCCAGAGGAACATGAAACCCGTCATTTAAAGCCTCAACAATTTTTTGCTGAGGGCAATAAAATTTCCCGAAAGGCCCAACAGGGCAATTGAACCTGCCTCTGGATCAACTTTGCAGAGACAGGTACCCAGGCAGTAAAGAATTGAAAGTGTCACTCAATGTTTCACTCAATTGGCTACCATTTCCCTGACTTTTCCTATGGGAACCAGTCATCTGTAATTTCTTTGCCTGTGGAGGAACAGTGTGAGCCAATGGGAATTGATCATCCCGCCCCAGAGGAGCACGGGAGAAACTCTACTCTTTGTTTATGACCTAAGCAGAGACTATTTTTCCAATGAAAGAAGTGTCAATTATCACTATGGGATCTACTGCTCTTTAGCAGTCAGCTGAATTGATCGTCCCGCCCCAGAGGAGCACGGGAAAAACTCCATTCTTTGTTTATGGCTTAAGCAAATGCTGGCACCCAATTCCATGAGTAAGGAATTAAAAATGTCCCTCAACGTTTCACTCAACTGGCTGCCATTTCCCTGACTTGTTTACTATGGCAACCAGTCATCTTTAGTTTATTTGCCTGTGGAGGAACAGTGTGAGCCAATGGGAATTGATCGTCCCGCCCTAGAGGAGCACGGGAGAAACTCTACTCTTTGTTTATGACTTAAGCAGAGACTATTTTTCCAATGAAAGAAGTGCCAGTCATCACTATGGGATCTACCGCTCTTTAGCGGTCAGCTGTTTGAAAACAAACCTGATTGGTTACTAATTGTGAACAAATTTAAGACATTTTATTAGTGTGAGCCAATGGGAATTGATCATCCCGCCCCAGAGGAGCACAGGAGAAACTCCATTCTTTGTTTATGACTTAAGAAGAGACTATTTTTCCAATGAAAGAAGTGCCAATTATCACTATGGGATCTACTGCTCTTTACTCAACCCCTGTACCGACCCCGGCACGCCTGGCAATTAATTCATCAAGCTTCCAGCAGGTAGAACCGAGATCACAAACGACTCCGATAAAAGCAAAACAAACATCTCCCGCACCCGGCGTGTTACATTATAACAAAGCTGTAAGTAATTATAGAATTGGCTGACTGATTGCTCCACCGGCGTAATATCATTGCCGTTTCTTATTGGGTTTTTTTGTTTTTGTTTTTTTTCCAACAGTGTTTATGATGAATCTTCTTCTCAGTTTGCACTGATAGAAGTCTCTTTTTTTTTTGCTACCGACTGAAATTACAATTTACATGTGGAAAAGGGAGCGTGATGAATGCCTCAATCCGCCGGTGGTAAAAAGGAGGAATTATTCCCGACGAGAGCCGCGAAGGCACAAGTTACAACTTTGATGCATTTCACCCCCCGAGTTGCTGATGAAGGAAGATTTCCAATTGTACAGGCTCTTGATTTATGATGGGGAGACAACATTAAAAGCTGTAAATTATGACAGAAAACAACAGCCTCCAATTCCGGGGCCTTTGTTTCGTCCCTTGAAGCCGCCCGGCACGCATTATAATGAAGCGCTCCTCGGCTCCTCTGAACAACAGGATCCATTAATGTCTCTCAAACACCAGCAGTCATGAATATGAATAAAATGTACTTAGGAGGTCGGCTTCATGACTCAGCATTTCGGATGGAGGTAATTAAGGGATAGCCTGGGGGTGATTGTGGTTTATGAGGTAATAACCATTTGCTGCTAAATCTACACCATGGGCGAAGGCTGCAATCATTCCAAACATAGTAGAGGAAGGGGGAAAAAAATATTCATGTTGCTGCGGTTTTAATAGACAGAATTTACCACGCAGGCTGCAGATTCCGGGGGTTTGGGCGTTGGGGTCTTTTTAGTTGTTGGGAATGATTAGTGATGAGCGGAATTTTTCGCCAAGCATGGATTCGTGGCGAATTTCCACGTTTCGCCATTGGCGGTTTGTTTCGCGAAACGGATAAAGAAATTAGTCGCAGAAAAATTTGGCGTTCGTCCAAAAATTGTCACCCATGTCAAAGGAATAGTCGCGCGGCAAAAAAGAATAGCCGCGCGACAAAAGAATAGCCACGGGTGACAAAAGAATAGTTGCAGGTGACAAAAGAATAGTTGCGGGTGACAAAAGAATAGTTGCGGGCGACAAAAGAATAGCCGCGCGACAAAAGAATAGCCACGGGTGACAAAAGAATAGTTGCAGGTGACAAAAGAATAGTTGCGGGTGACAAAAGAATAGTTGCGGGCGACAAAAGAATAGCCGCAGGCGACAAAAGAATAGTTGCGGGCGACAAAAGAATAGTTGCGGGCGACAAAAGAATAGCCGCGGGCGACAAATGAATAGCCGCGTGACAAAAGAATAGCCGCGGGCGACAAAAGAATACCTGTGCGACAAAAGAATAGCCGCGGGCAAAAATTTTTTTGACGCACTGCATTTTCGCCGTTTTGCAAATTTTTCGCCGTTCTGCAAATCTTTTGAGCCGAAGTTCTGGTGCAGACTAGCGATGAGCGAATCTGTCCCGTTTTACTTTGCCATAAAATTCGGGAAACGCATTTGTCGCACAATTTTTTTTGTTGCCCGCGATTATTTTTTTGTCGCCCGCATCTATTTTTTGTCGCCGCAGCTATATTTTTTGTCACGTTTTTTTTTACGCGGCCACAAATATTTCTGCAGCAAATTTGCACAGTTTCGCAGAACAATTCGCCAATGGTGAAATGCGGAAATTCACTGCAACTCCATGCCTTGCAAAAATATTTGCTCATCACTAGTGCAGACAGCTCTAGGCTTGGACACCACAAGTGGTCATGGTTTTAGTATGATGTAGAGAGTGATATTCTGAGACAATTTGCAATTGGTCTTCATTTTTTATTATTTGTGGTTTTTTAGTCATTTCAATTTTTGTTGAGCGACTCTCCAGTTTGGAGTTTCAGCAGCTATTTTGGTTGCTAGGGTCCAAGTTACCTTAGCAACCAGGGAGTGGTTTGAATGAGAGACTGATAAATGAATAGGAGAGGGACTGAATAGAAAGATAAGTAAGAAAAAGTAACAATAACAATAAAACTGGAGCCTCACAGAGCAATAGGGTTTTGGAAAAAGTTGGAAAAAGAAGGCAAATAATTATAACAAATAAATAATGAAGACCAATTGCAAAGTTGCTTAGAATTGTTTCTTCAAAAAGTAGGAATAAATACCATGTTTATAGGCTGAAATTCCAGCTGCAAAACAGTTCTTCTCTTTCTGCATCATTTGTAATCCTGGCAGGGGAGGAGGGACTAAAACACTGATGTTACAAATGGTAACAACTTCCCCCCAGCTTACAGACAGCATGCAGGAACTACATCACCCACAATGCATTGCACTGGGATGTTCCTTTCCTGATTGACATCACGACATCGGATTGTGGGATTGGGAGGAGGTAGGCTGAAGGCAGGCTGGGGACAGGTGGCTACTGTTACATTTTATTTGAGTCACAAAGTAGTCAGATTAGCAGGGGAACAGGGGTGGGGCTTATGGAACAGGGCGGGGCTTAGGGAACTGTTCCAAAGGCTGCATATTTTTTAACTGATGTATATTGCAAAGTTGCTTGAAATTATGTTTTCGACAAGCTGTGTTTGGGTGAAGTTCCCCTTTAAATTTTATTTGTAACTGAATATTCTGGGGAAACAACCTCGGCCAGTTCATTTGCCAGTACTGATTTTACCCCTCCCTAGTGCAGACCTGTAAGCTGCAGGGCAGATATGAAGGGGAATATTACTGCGGGTCGTTAGCGGCCTTATTATTCTCCATGTACTAACGAGGCCCTTAGCTGCTGCGCGGCCATTGTGTGCGCCAGTAATTCAGTCGCAGAGGAAGCTCAGACAAAGGACAGCAGGAGAGAGTGGGGCCCCTCTGTGCAACTCTATCCCGCTCCCCGGGGCTCCCTGACACCGGTTCCTGTGACGCCGCAGAGATCTCGTTAACCTCCTATTGGATTTTATTCCCTCCATCGACATCACAAAAATATACAAAAAAAAAAAAAGTTACAAATCCATAATTGCGTTTCATTCCGGCCGTTTAAACCGTTTTGATATCCAGCCGAGGGGGAAAAGCGCTGTGTTTTGACAAGTCAGAATGGATCTTATGGAATGAATGGGAGGTCCTGGGATAAAAGCCTCCCCCAATGGGTGGTTTGGGAACTCCCGCCGAGCGAGACTTTGTTCTGAGCCATTTAACTCGGAATTCATGAATTATTATACTTTTCCTTTGCCGAGTTCATTAAATGTATAGGAAGGGAAATATTAAAGGGGAACTCCGGCTTCCAAAACTTGTTAAAGAGCCCCCCACACAGCACAGAAACCCCTAATACCCCTATCCCTGTAACCTGTTCCTTCATACAGTAGGAATAAATCCCATGTTTATAGGCTGAAATCCAACTGCAAAACTGTTCTACTCTTTCTGCATCATTTGTAATCCTGGCAGGGGAGGAGGGACTAAAACACTGATGTTACACATTGTAACAACTTCCCCACAGCTTACAGACAGCATGCAGGAACTACATAACCCACAATGCATTGCGCTGGGATGTTCCTTTCCTTATTGACATCACGTATGCAGCAGGGAATTGTGGGATTGGGAGTAGGCAGGCTGAGAATAGTTGTTTACTGCGCCCCTGGGAACTAAGGTACAGCAGACCCTGTGGTTCAGGCCCCCCACAACCACAGGGTCTGCTGTATCTGTAGTTACGTCACTAAGCTCAAGGGGCCACTGACCCAAACAGCCAAAAAACAGGTTAAGTTTCGGGGTAACTTTTTGTATTCAGGTTCTTTCCTACCCCTTCCGCTCATTCCCAGCGATGCCTTGTTACCCTGTCGAGCTTATTGGCGCAGAACGGGAAAATGGTGCCCCCCCCATGTGAGCCCCCAATACCACCAGGTATCAATGTTGGACATCAGATACAAAGTGACCCTGAATCCTTACGGTGCCTTTGTTTGCTCTGGTCTCGGCGCCCCCCCCCCCCCCCCCGGCTGCCACGCTCAGTGCGCTTCCCGGGGCTCATTCATCCCTGCCAGAGAGGATTCCCTATGGAGGCCAGTCTCGCTCCCAGCGTAATAGCCCATAAATAAGCCATTGCGAATTGTTTTACCGCGCCAGCCTGGCGCATCCTCTACCCATGCCTTTAAATTGTTTTCCCGTAGTTCAAGAAACCGTATAGGACGCGGATTCCCCATAGTGCACTATTCCGTGATATATGGCTTGTAATTAAGTACTTGGGAGAGAAAAAATATAATAATAATACGACCATTCCTTTGTCCTGCGCCAGCGCTGACAGGGGGGAAACTGGCAGCTCTCAGAACAAATGGGCTCAGCTCATTTACTGACACAAATGCATCTTGGGCACCATCCTGCGTGGAGTGTGTATGCTCTCCCTGTGCTTGTGTGGCCCTAATGATGTGATAGGGACCTTAGATTGTAAGCTCACTGGGGCAGGGACTGATGGGAATGTGATAGGGACCTTAGATTGTAAGCTCACTGGGGCAGGGACTGATGGGAATGTGATAGGGACCTTAGATTGTAAGCTCCCTGGGGCAGGGACTGATGGGAATGGGATAGGGACCTTAGACTGTAAGCTCACTGGGGCAGGGACTGATGGGAATGGGATAGGGACCTTAGATTGTAAGCTCACTGGGGCAGGGACTGATGGGAATGTGATAGGGACCTTCGATTGTAAGCTCACTGGGGCAGGGACTGATGGGAATGTGATAGGGACCTTAGATTGTAAGCTCACTGGGGCAGGGACTGATGGGAATGTGATAGGGACCTTAGATTGTAAGCTCACTGGGGCAGGGACTGATGGGAATGTGATAGGGACCTTAGATTGTAAGCTCACTGGGGCAGGGGCTGATGGGAATGTGATAGGGACCTTAGATTGTAAGCTCCACTGGGGCAGGGACTGATGGGAATGTGATAGGGACCTTAGATTGTAAGCTCACTGGGGCAGGGACTGATGGGAATGGGATAGGGACCTTCGATTGTAAGCTCACTGGGGCAGGGGCTGATGGGAATGGGATAGGGACCTTAGATTGTAAGCTCACTGGGACAGGGACTGATGGGAATGTGATAGGGGCCTTAGATTGTAAGCTCACTGGGGCAGGGACTGATGGGAATGGGATAGGGACCTTAGATTGTAAGCTCACTGGGGCAGGGACTGATGGGAATGGGATAGGGACCTTCGATTGTAAGCTCACTGGAGCAATTTTGTTGCTAAGCACTAGCGCTGGGGGATGGGCTTATTATTCAGTGTGCAAGGCAAACATGAGGCTGGATTATTATGTCTTACCTATTAGGGCTCATTTTTGTTTTGCTTTTCATTCGCTCTCACGCCACGCCGCCTCGCTCTTCATCGTAGGCTTCGCCGCGCAGCTGCTTGTGAATCTGCCTGTAATATATCCCTGTGTAGCCCCCCAGGCAGGGAACAATACACACAATGATGTGCGAGAGCGTCGCTCCCAAACTATTCCATCTCTAATTGCGTTTGCACAAACTCAAGCTTGAAGGACCACGAGCCCCTTGGGTCCCCAACTACGAACCTCACTTGCCTGCGCCGTCTCATCTCGCCCTACTTTTTATTTGAAGCACCAACAAATCTTAAAGGAACAGTAACACCAAAAAAGGAAAGTTTTTGTTATAGTGAATTAAATATAATGTACTGCTGCCTGCACTGGTACAACTGGGATGTTTGCTACTTGTGATGGGCATGGATCCGCGGCTTTCGCCATTGACGGATTGTTTCGCGAAACGGATGAAAAAAGTAGTCGTGAAAAATTCGTCACACGTCGGGTGCCAAAAGAATAGCCGCGGGCGATTAAAGAATAGCCGCGGGCGACTAAAGAATAGCCTTGCGACAAAAGAATAGCCGCGGGCGACAAAAGAATAGCCGCGGGCGACAAAAGAATAGCCGCGGTCGACAAAAGAATAGCCTCACGACAAAAGAATAGCCATGGGCAACAAAAGAACAGCCGTGGGTGACAAAAGAATAGCCTTGCGACAAAAGTATAGCCGCGGGCGACAAAAGAATAGCCTTGCGACAAAAGTATAGCCGCGGGCGACAAAAGAATAGCCGTGGGTGATAAAAGAATAGCCTTGTGACAAAAGTATAGCCGCGGGCGACAAAAGAATAGCCTTGTGACAAAAGTATAGCTGCGGGCGACAAAAGAATAGCCTTGCGACAAAAGAATAGCCGCGGGCGACAAAAGAATAGCCTTGCGACAAAAGTATAGCCGCGGGCGACAAAAGAATAGCCTTGCGACAAAAGTATAGCCGCGGGCGACAAAAGAATAGCCGCAGGCGACAAAAGAATAGCCGTGGGTGACAAAAGAATAGCCTTGTGACAAAAGTATAGCCGCGGGCGACAAAAGAATAGCCTTGTGACAAAAGTATAGCTGCGGGCAACAAAAGAATAGCCTCGCGACAAAAGAATAGCTGCGGGCGACAAAAGAATAGCCGTGGGTGACAAAAGAATAGCCTTGCAACAAAAGTATAGCCACGGGCGACAAAAGAATAGCCGCGGGCAATATTTTTTTTGACACGCAACATTTTGCCGTTTCGCGATTTCACCGATTCGCAAATCTTTTGAAAGACTTACAAATTTTTCGGCGAAACGGGACAGATTCGCTCATCACTATTTGCTACATTAAAGGGCATGCTCACCTTTTGAATCATACTGTTAGTATGATGTACAGAGTAATATTCTGAGCGTTTGCAATTGGTCTTCATTTTTTATTATTTATATATTTTTTTTGAATGTTTTTGGTCTTTGTCCAGCAACACCCCTGTTTGGAGTTTCATCAGCTGTCTGGTTGCTAGGGTCCGAATTACCTTAGCAACCACAGAGTGGTTTGAATGAGAGACAGGAATGTAAATAGGTGAGGAGGAACAATAAGAATAAAACTGGAGCCTCACAGAGCAATAGGGTTTGGCTGCCGGGGTCAGTGACCCCCATTTGAAAGCTGCAAAGAGTCAGAAGAAGAAGGGAAATAATTCAAAAAGTATAAAAAAAAAAATAATGACGACCAATTGAAAAGTTGCTTAGAATTAGCAATTAGGTAAAGCTTTCTGCAGAATAAATATAGTGTTCTACGTGGTCCTTAAGTGGCGAATCTATTGGCAATAAAATGCCAAAATGACTTTGCTTCTCCTTTAAGGGCTGTTAGTCCTTATCCTTTCATAAATCAACAGAAGTGGCACTTGTAAGGTGTTCCTGGGAATCGCTGCAAAACACTGCCCTTGGGGGGCGCCGGGCCTGCACCATTATACTCTTGTAATGGCAGCGCCGCCGATATATACATCACTGTCAGCAACACAGTCATTGTGTGTATTACTGTAAATCCCCTCGCCTTCATCAGTCTGAGCAGCAACGTAGAACTGGGGGGGTTATACAGGGAACTCTGAGTATCACTCATGTATTATAAGGGATAATGTACCCCCTACTGTAAATGATAAGGATATTAGCAGTCACTGAGGGGTTCTGTGCCCCCCATATAAAGGCACAAGGCTGCAGGCTGAGTTATACAGGGAACTCTGAGTATCACTCATGTATTATAAGGGATAATGTACCCCCTACTGTAAATGATAAGGATATTAGCAGTCACTGAGGGGTTCTGTGCCCATATAAAGGCACAAGGCTGCAGGCTGAGTTATACAGGGAACTCTGAGTATCACTCATGTATTATAAGGGATAATGTACCCCCTACTGTAAATGATAAGGATATTAGCAGTCACTGAGGGGTTCTGTGCCCATATAAAGGCACAAGGCTGCAGGCTGAGTTATACAGGGAACTCTGAGTATCACTCATGTATTATAAGGGATAATGTACCCCCTACTGTAAATGATAAGGATATTAGCAGTCACTGAGGGGTTCTGTGCCCCCCATATAAAGGCACAAGGCTGCAGGCTGAGTTATACAGGGAACTCTGAGTATCACTCATGTATTATAAGGGATAATGTACCCCCTACTGTAAATGATAAGGATATTAGCAGTCACTGAGGGGTTCTGTGCCCATATAAAGGCACAAGGCTGCAGGCTGAGTTATACAGGGAACTCTGAGTATCACTCATGTATTATAAGGGATCATGTACCCCCTACTGTAAATGATAAGGATATTAGCAGTCACTGAGGGGTTCTGTGCCCATATAAAGGCACAAGGCTGCAGGCTGAGTTATACAGGGAACTCTGAGTATCACTCATGTATTATAAGGGATAATGTACCCCCTACTGTAAATGATAAGGATATTAGCAGTCACTGAGGGGTTCTGTGCCCCCCATATAAAGGCACAAGGCTGCAGGCTGAGTTATACAGGGAACTCTGAGTATCACTCATGTATTATAAGGGATAATGTACCCCCTACTGTAAATGATAAGGATATTAGCAGTCACTGAGGGGTTCTGTGCCCATATAAAGGCACAAGGCTGCAGGCTGAGTTATACAGGGAACTCTGAGTATCACTCATGTATTATAAGGGATCATGTACCCCCTACTGTAAATGATAAGGATATTAGCAGTCACTGAGGGGTTCTGTGCCCATATAAAGGCACAAGGCTGCAGGCTGAGTTATACAGGGAACTCTGAGTATCACTCATGTATTATAAGGGATAATGTACCCCCTACTGTAAATGATAAGGATATTAGCAGTCACTGAGTGTTCTCAGAACCACTGTAGGAAATGGGCTGCTGATACAAGTTTCTGCTCTATCTTTGATGCAACTGAGCTGAAGGTTCTGGACCCCCGGATGCTGAGTCGGGTTGCCACGTGACAGTGAGGGACCTCTCGGGATGAGACATTAGGATGCATACACTCAAGGCTCCTATGGATCAGTACCAGCGCTGCCAACTCTGCCTTCTATCCCATCACTAATGATTCATTAACCCCCGTTTGGCAGGGCCGCGCTGACGGAGCACAGATATCATACGCAGACATGTTTTTATTCGGGTGGTCATGGAAACAGCAATGACGGAGAGTCGGATCCGTGTCTAATTCATCCTCTTCGTCATTCCTCATCAGCAAGGGCAGCGCGGCCCCGTGTCGAGGGACAGAGAGACTCAGAATTTATTTTCCAACACAAACCCTAATTGTCTCGTCGGATAAATGTTTTCTTCCCTCCTTTTCTTTTCTGCTCCATCCTCCACTATTTACCTTTGCGCTCCTATTATTACTAATCTGTCTATTTAGGCCCTCCTCTATTCATATACCTGTCCCTCTTTCATACCACTCCCTGGTTACTAAGGTAAATTGCACCCTAGAAACCAGATAATGACTGAAATTCCAAAACTGGAGAGCCTTGGGACAAAAAGTAAAATAATTAAAAAAAGACCAACTGCAAGTTGTCACAGAATATTACTCTCTACATGAAAATCCAGTTTTGCTGAATTCAAAAAAGTACTTGGTGATTGTAAACATCTCTAGACACTAAACATAGTTGCCTTTCCTTGTTAAAGGGGATATAAACCCAAAAATAATATTTGCCCTGATAAAGGCCAATTTAATTCTTTCTTTCTCCACCTGTGAAGCATCGTGTAAGGAACTGTGGGAAATAGAATCTTGGCTGGTTGGCTGGAAAGATTGTTATAAATGTATATTTTAAACTTGCTCAGAATTACATTTTCTTTTATTATGCTAAATTTTTATTTTTGGGTTTATATCCCCTTCAAAGAAGACTATAAATCTCCCATTATGCACTTGTAGATCAGACACAAGCAAATATCGATATTCCCCAAATAAAGGTTACCCAGACAGACATATATAAGAAGCCTTCAATGTTTATTAGTGAAAGAGTTCAGCATCCAATTGGTGTTAGGTCAATACCCCAGAACCCACAGCAGGATAAATACAGTGCCAATTCCATGTATAATACCCCAGAACCCACAGCAGGATAAATACAGTGCCAATTCTATGTATAATACCCCAGAACCCACAGCAGGATAAATACAGTGCCAATTCCATGTATAATACCCCAGAACCCACAGCAGGATAAATACAGTGCCAATTCCATGTATAATACCCCAGAACCCACAGCAGGATAAATACAGTGCCAATTCCATGTATAATACCCCAGAACCCACAGCAGGATAAATACAGTGCCAATTCCATGTATAATACCCCAGAACCCACAGCAGGATAAATACAGTGCCAACTCCATGTATAATACCCCAGAACCCACAGCAGGATAAATACAGTGCCAACTCCATGTATAATACCCCAGAACCCACAGCAGGATAAATACAGTGCCAACTCCATGTATAATACCCCAGAACCCACAGCAGGATAAATACAGTGCCAATTCCATGTATAATACCCCAGAACCCACAGCAGATAAATACAGTGCCAATTCCATGTATAATACCCCAGAACCCACAGCAGATAAATACAGTGCAAACTCCATGTATAATACCCCAGAACCCACAGCAGGATAAATACAGTGCCAATTCCATGTATAATACCCCAGAACCCACAGCAGGATAAATACAGTGCCAATTCCACGTATAATACCCCAGAACCCACAGCAGGATAAACACAGTGCCAATTCCACGTATAATATCCCAGAACCCACAGCAGGATAAATACAGTGCCAATTCCATGTATAATACCCCAGAACCCACAGCAGGATAAATACAGTGCCAGTTCCATGTATAATACCCCAGAACCCACAGCAAGATAAATACAGTGCCAATTCCATGTATAATACCCCAGAACCCACAGCAAGAGAAATACAGTGCCAATTCCATGTATAATTCCCCCAAACCCACAGCAAGATAAATACAGTGCCAATTCCATGTATAATACCCCAGAACCCACAGCAGGATAAATACAGTGCCTATTCCATGTATAATACCCCAGAACCCACAGCAGGATAAATACAGTGCCAATTCCATGTATAATACCCCAGAACCCACAGCAGGATAAATACAGTGCCAATTCCATGTATAATACCCCAGAACCCACAGCAGGATAAATACAGTGCCAATTCCATGTATAATACCCCAGAACCCACAGCGGGATAAATACAGTGCCAATTCCATGTATAATACCCCAGAACCCACAGCAGGAAGTAGGAGGAGGAGCTTGAACACTGTGTGCTGCTGCTGAGTGTTTGGGCCTGCTTTACCCTACTGAACCACCAGATGTCCTCCCGCAGCCCAGGCCTGATGCTTCGGTCTGGGCTTGCTCTGTCAGGCCAGCCCCAGGCTTCATCAAGATCTAGGCCTGGTGGTTTGGCTGCTAAGAGCCAGAGTGAGTATGAAGCAGAGGGCCAGGAAAAACAACTTTATGGCCCAGCAGATGATGTTGCTGTGGATTTACCTGCACTGAAGCCAGGAGATCAGGGCTTCCAGATTAACATGGCTGCCTGTATCAGGGCTTACAAGAAGAAAAAGGCTGAGAGTGAGTCCCTTAAAGCCCAAATAAAGAAAAAGAAGGGGGAGTGCAGCAAGTTGACCAGCAGTGCCAGACCCAGAAAGAAGCAGGAGATTGCTGCCCTGCAGGAGAAGCTGGAGGAGCTGGAGGCAGAAGTATCTCTCCTGGGGCAGAGGATTGGGCCTGTGAGGGAGGCCTTTGACAACCAGGACAAGTTTAAGGAGAGGGAGGAGAGGAGGCAGAGGGACAAGGACCTGCTGAAAATGAAACACCGCTCCATATCTGTATCATCCGGTGATGAGAGTGCAGCCCCCTCCTCCAGGTACAGTGTCTCCCTGGGCCCCAATCCCTCTCCTTCCCAGAGTCCTGTGGCCCCCTCTGGCTCCCCTGGGCTACTCACTGAAATAAAGGCCCTGGAGTCTCCCACCCTGAGGCCACACAAGTTGGTTTTCTCAGCGGATGAGATTGAGGACATTGATCCTAAAGAGAAAGTTAAAGCAAGAAAAAGTGTAAAAGCCAAAGAAACCTCATTGTTTGTATTTGCAGAGGAGGATTTCCCTGTATTACCGGCTCCTGCTACTCAGGGGGCCCCCCCAGGTAAGCCTGTTACCTCTGTTACTGTGGGTGCCCTGTCTGCCTCTGCCCCCCGGGCACCTTGTTCCCCGGCCTCTGGCAGCCCCCCCTGTGTGTCTGGGATGGAAACTGGGAAATGTGTCTCTAAACCATCTTACCTTGCTGAGAGCTCTGGGAAAGGCATCATTGCATGTACTGTTATGCCTTCTGTGCTGTCACATCCAGCCCTGTATACACAGGTGCCTACAACTCCCAGCATCCCCTCTAGTCCCACTGACACTGGGAAAAGCAAGACTGTTGGTTTTTGCGGGAAAATTAAGCCAGGTAAATCTTTGCCTACATCTCCCATGATCCCCTCTGGTTCCTTTGAGGCTACCGAGAATTCTGCCATATGCCCCCCAGGCATCATTGCATGTACTGTTATTCCTTCTGTGCTGTCACATCCAGCCATGTATACAGAGGTGCCTACAACTCCCAGCATCCCCTCTAGTCCTACTGACACTGGGAAAAGCAAGACTGTTAGTTTTGGCGGGAAAATTAAGCCAGGTGAATTTTTGCCTACATCTCCCATGATCCCCTCTGATTCCTTTATGGCTACCGAGAACTCTGCCATTTGCACCCATAACAACATTCCACGTACTGTTGTTCCTTCTGTGCTGTCACATCAGGATGCAGCCCAGTATACAAAGGTGCCTACAACTCCCATCATCCCCTCTGAGGCGGTTAACCCAGCAGGGACTGTATTTGACCAGTTTGAGGATGCAGTTGACATCAGGGAGGTTTCTGGTAGAAAGGAAGCTTGTTTTTCATCAGTGCCTACAACTCCCATCATCCTCTCCTGTTCTGTTATAAAGACAGTGGAAGGTCAGTTTGAGGATGCCGCTGACATCAGGGGAGAAGAGGTCTCTGACAGGAAAGTGTCTTCATCTCCCATCATCATCTCCAGTCCAGCTGCAGGGACAGTGAGCCGTCGGTCTGAGGGTGTCATTAGCACTGTGGAAGGAGAACTCTGTGACAGGCAGCTCCGGAATATACTGACTACAACTCCCATAATTCCCTGTGGTGTATCGGATTTGGTTGCAATTCAGAAAGACACTGAAACCAGGGGTAGAGGGACTGTTAAAAATACTTTTACAAAAAAATCTGTTACCTTGGTGGGTTCTGGGGAGGTTGTGGGTAAAGCACCTCCTAATGTCAATCCTACTGCTTTGTCTCTTTCCCCTGAGCAGGGCCACAGGTCTGTCCTTTACCCCCAGGTTATAATCATCAAAGCCAAGCAACCTCCAGCCAATGAGGGGGCTCCAAAGGCTCCTGTTAATGTTGTATCTGTGGCTGATGGCAGTGCTGTAAGATCTGTGGGGGGTATGGCAGTGCCTGTACCCGAGGTGCCCGGTATATCTGTGCCCAACACTGTGCCTGTAAGATCTGTGGGGCTGAATCCTGTGGGAGGTATGGCTGCTGGTGTGGGTGAGCCTGTGCCCGAGGTGCCTGCTGAGCCTGGTGTATCTGTGCCCAACACTGTGCCTGTAAGATCTGTGGGGGGTATCGCAGTGACTGTACCCGAGGTGCCCGGTATATCTGTGCCCAACACTGTGCCTGTAAGATCTGTGGGGGGTATGGCAGTAACTGTACCCGAGGTGCCCGGTATATCTGTGCCCAACACTGTGCCTGTAAGATCTGTGGGGCTGAATCCTGTGGGGGGAATGGCTGCTGGTGTGGGTGAGCCTGTGCCCGAGGTGCCTGCTGAGCCTGGTATAACTGTGCCCAACACTGTGCCCGTGAATGCTGTGAGTGGGAGTGTGGGGGATTCTATGGTGAGAGAAAGACTGACTCCTGGCACTAGTCAGAGATCCTTTGCTAATGTAACATCTACTGGTAGTTTTTCATCAAGGGGTCCTGTAAATTCCTCTGTAAGAACAGCTGCAGGGGGTCCCCCAGCACTTCCTGGTCCACTTGCTGGCCCGGGTCCATCCTCTAGTGGTGGGGGTATGGGGGGTTACTCATCGGATGCCGCCAGGCGCAAAAACGCAGTAAAGCTGCAATGGATAAGTGAGGGCCCCCCGCCTGGCAGGGACACTGTTATAGATAGGGTGTTGGAACTGGGGTTTGTGGCAGAGGATTTTCATATGTTTGTTCACAACACTGTTTTCAGAGATTATACCATCAGCTTTGTGAGGCTACAGGACCTTGACACCTTCTGGGCCAATTACAGGAAGGCTGAGGCGGAGGGTAAATGGGTCGGCTTTAAAACCATTGTGGTCTCCAGACCGGGCATTGTGAAGGTCACCATACTTGTGGACAATGAGTCCATTCCCCCTGCAGACCTGAGGGTTTGGCTTAAGAGGTACGGGGAGGTGTTAGGAGGAGTACAGAAAGACCTGGATGGAAGGGGTATTTGGTCAGGGGGTTGGCACGTCCGGTTTCGCCTACGTACCGTAGGGAATGTCACACAACACATCCCCAGCTCTGCTTACATTGGTAAAGACAGAGTTTACTGTTTCTACCCAGGCCAGCCCAGGCAGTGCTGGAAATGTGGCTCATCCAGGCACTTCAGTATGGACTGTGACAAGCTGAAGTGTGCCTTGTGCCTTGGCTTTGGGCATATGGCTAAAGGATGCCCCAAAAGTATCAGGTGCAATCTTTGCGGAGAACTTGGCCACGCATACAGTAAGTGCCCTATGTCGTGGCAAAGTATTGAGGATGAGTTTCTTGAAGAGATGGGTCATCCTGTTTATGCCACCCCCCCAGCTCAGCAGGCTCCTGTCAGAACTATAACTACCACTCCATCTGTACCCCAGGGTACTACAGGGCCTCCCATGTGTAGGTCAACTCAGTCAGCCAATGTTGTAAGTCTTTTGGCTGTTTCCTCTACCCCTTGCCCATCCCCTCCCTCATCCTCTCTCCATCACCAATCATCTTCTTCCCACCCATCCCCTCCCCCTCGCCAGTCTTCTTCCCACACATCCCTTCCCCCTCGCCAGTCTTCTTCCCACCCATCCCTTCTTCCTCGCCAGTCTTCTTCCCACCCATCCCTTCTTCCTCGCCAGTCTTCTTCCCACCCATCCCTTCCTCCTCGCCAGTCTTCTTCCCACCCATCCCTTCCCCCTCGCCAGTCTTCTTCCCACCTATCCCTTCCTCCTCGCCAGTCTTCTTCCCACCCATCCCTTCCCCCTCGCCAGTCTTCTTCCCACCCATCCCTTCCTCCTCGCCAGTCTTCTTCCCACCCATCCCTTCCTCCTCGCCAGTCTTCTTCCCTTCGCCCATCTTTCCCCCCTCGTCCTTCCTCTCCTCTTCACCCATCTTCCCCCCCTTGTCCTTCCTCTCCTCTTCACCCATCTTCCCCCCCTCGTCCTTCCTCTCCTCTTCACCCATCTTCCCCCCTCGTCCTTCCTCTCCTCTTCACCCATCTTCCCCCCCTCGTCCTTCCTCTCCTCTTTACCCATCCTCACCCTCTCGCTCTACTCGAAGTGTTCAGAGGGAAGAGGGCTGGTCTAAGGTGGGTAAGTCTAAGAAGGATAAGAAAAGGAGGGGTAAAATGAAGCTTGGCATGACCGAGGGGAAGAGTAATGCTGTGCCCCTTGCGGAGAACAGGTTTGGGCCTTTATGTTGGGCTGACCAAGTGGAGTTAGAGGAGGAGGAGGAGCGGTTGGCTAATGAGCTTGGGGAGGATTCCCATGATGACAATAGTTCTTCTTCCTCTGACCTCGAGGACATTCCTGTTGAGGAAGCAGAAAGGTTTCCCTTTGGGCTCTCAGCTAAGCGGGAGGGTTCTGATGATGACAGAAGGACAAAGAGGCAGGCGAAAGCCTCCAGAATTTAATCACTCTGTAATGGCTGTCCCCCCTCCAATTCGCTTTGCGACCATTAATGTCGCGAGTGTGAGGTCTGTAAGTGCAAGAGAATCGGCCTATTTTTTGTTCTCCCGAATTGAGGCAGAAGTTTTATTTTTGCAGGAGACCAGGCTATGTCATCTGGCCGATATACATAAAGCTAAAAAAGAATGGAGTCACGGTCCCTCCTATTGGTCTCTTGCGGCCGAGCCTTACAGTGGAGTGGCGGTTCTTTTTAAGACCGATAGGGTAACAATCAAACGGGTGATTGAAGTAGAGATGGGTCGTTGCATGGTCCTTGACGTCCTGCTGAACGGGCAAGATCTTCGCCTGATTAATATTTATGGTCCTCAGTCAAACGGGGCGAGGAAGGACCTGTTTAGCAGGATTAAGCCCTTTCTTTTTACAGCCCAGTTGGTAGTTTTTGGCGGTGATTTTAACACCGTGACTAGGCGTATGGACAGGGGAAGTGCCGCAGGCCGACTGGGCTCTGATACTCCTTTCCTAAATAGCATAGTCAGAGAGGCCGGTCTTGTGGATGTGCACATTCGCCACTACCCAGACCGCACGGGGTTCACCTTCTATAGAGGTATATGTAGGAGTAGGATAGACAGGTTTTTTGTTAAAGAAGACTCTGTAACATCGCCCCCCGAGGTGATGGCTGTGGAGTTTTCTGATCACTGTATGTTGTTGGTTTCCCTGAATGTCTCTCGGACCCCTCAGAGGGGTAAGGGTTTATGGCGCTTAAATTCGGCCCTCCTGGGGGAGGAGTGGGTAAAACAGTCTTTCAGGGACTTTTTTCAGGACCAGGAATCTTTAATAGATGTCTGCAGCAGTAAGGTTGAGTGGTGGGAGATGGTCAAAAGAAGGATCGCAGGACTCTTTCGAGGCCTAGCAAACAAAATACAAATTGATAAATATCGTGCCTATCTTGCCCTCAGGAGGAAGCTTGACAGACTGGTGTCTGATGGCGGTGATCGTGGGGAGATCACCAGAGTTAAGGCTCTGATGAAGGAGTATCAGTATGACAGGTACTCTTCCCTGGTTCTGGAAAGGGATTACGGGCCTTACCACTCACCTGACCCTTACCAGAACTGTAGGGAAGCAGCTTCCCGCAAGTTTGTACATGGCTTGCGAAATGAGGCCGGGGTGCTTGAGACTTCGGTTCCAGGCATCCTAGGCGTTGTTGAAAACTATTATACTGGACTCTTGAAGGAACAAGAATTCAGCCCGGCTAGAATGTCTTCCTTCCTGGACGAGACTCCTATTCAGAAAGATAATGACATTCCTTTTGATGATTTGGTGGGTGAGATTGAGGTTGATGAAGTCATGACGGCCATTGATAGCCTAAACCTTAAAAAGTCACCAGGGCCTGACGGTCTTACGGCCGAGTTTTATAAAGAGTTTCGCGACGTCTTGGCACCTTGTCTCACGGAGATTTTTAATAGCTCCCTGGCCGAGGGTTTACTCCCTCCCTCCATGAGACACTCAGCCTTAATCTTGCTCTCCAAGGGTTTGGATCAGTCCAGAATTGAGAACTGGCGCCCCATAGCCCTTCTCAATGTGGACAGGAAAATTCTGGCAAAAGTGTTGTTTAATCGTCTCTTTCCTCTAGCGGAAAGATTACTTTCCCCCTCACAGCACTGCTCCGTGAAAGGCCGGAGCACCTTTTCTGCCGTCCTTGGCATCCGGGAGGCTTTGGAGCGGTGCAGGGCCTGTGAATGGGGGAAGTACCTGCTGGCGTTGGACCAGTCTAAGGCCTTTGATAGAATCAACCACAAATATCTCTGGTTGCTCCTTCGCAGATACGGTCTCCCGGGGAGGTTTATTAATTGGCTTAAAGTTTTATATCGAAGGGCCGAAAGCTTCCCTCTTGTGAATGGCTGGTCTGGCGCGTCCTTTTGGGTCTCTTCTGGGGTCAGGCAAGGGTGCCCCTTGAGCTCTCTGCTGTATGTCTTCGCCATAGATCCGTTTATTAGGCGGCTTGATGGTGATGCTTTGGCAGGAGTTCCCCTGGCACCCGGGAAGGCCTTGAGGGTCGCTGCCTATGCCGACGATGTCACGGTCGTTGTGTCCAGTGGGGAGGAGGCAGATGCTGTGGCATTGATTGTGCAGGACTATTCAGAAGCTTCGGGTTCATTGATTAACAGGAACAAGTGTGAAGCTTTCTGGATGGGGAAGGGAGATCCTGCCTTTGATCTTCCGGATGTCTTCCCTGTGGCCCAATCCAGAATTAAAATCCTTGGAATTGAATTTGGCCAGGGCGATTATGCCATCCCAAATTGGGAGCAAAAGTTGGAAACGGCATCTGCGTTGGTCAACCGATGGAAAGGGTTAAAGTATACCTTAAGGCAGAGGGTTGATTTGATCAAGACTTATCTGGTCCCAATTTTTCTTTACGTCAGCTATGTGTGCCTTTTGCCTCAGTCTTTCTATGGCAGGATTTGTGGTCTGTTTTTCCTACTTTTGTGGGGAAACAAAATGAACCTCATCAAGAGGAATGTCACCTACCTGCAAAGGAAGGAAGGGGGCCTTAACATGCTAAACCCCATTGTGTTCTTTGTGAACAACTTTATTAAGTACAACTTCAGCAACCTCCTTCTGGAGAAGCCTCCTTTGTGGGCAGATATCTTCAGGATTTGGGTCTCTCCTTTTCTTGGGGAATGGATGAATGGCGGCTTGGTAAAGAGTATGCGAATCCGGCACGGCCCTGTCCCGCCTTATGTTGCAGGGGTTCTGAAAGCTATGCGGCGATGGTGCATTACTGTGGGTGAAGTCAAGTCCTCTACTAGGAAGGAGATCGATAGGAGGGTCTTGAGATCCTACTTTTATGCACCATTGGCCCTGAAAGATTGCCCAGACGAAGTAATGAGAGTAGGGCTCTCCTTAGTGAACTCTCCCAGGATTCCATCCAAGTTCAGGGATATCGCCTGGCGCTCCTTCCATGGGAAACTTTATGTTAGTGGGAACGTGAAGCACAAGTGCACCGATGACCGTGACTGTCCACGGGAGGAATGCTCTGGGAAGGTGGAGACCATGGACCACTTCCTGCTTCATTGTCCCTTTAACATTGAAGTATACAAAGAAGTGTCTAATGCCTTGGGCATTCCCTGCCTCTCTGGTTTTAGATTACCAGGAGTGGGCCTACGGGGCATTCAGGTGTCACCAGGGTTTTGATTTGAGCACACTTTTTCTAGTTAGTTCTGTCGTCCGCTTTTACACTTGGAATGCACGGTGTCAGGTTCCCATTAGGCACAAAGTTCTCCCCTGTTCAGAGGTGGTGGGTTCCATACTGGGTGAGCTTTGGAAGATTCGCTCTTTTGAGAGGCAGAGGATGGATGCGGCACGGTGGGCGTCTTTATGGCGCGGGTTTTGTTTTCGGCCTCCTTGAAACCCTTTATCCACTTGGCCCTTTCTGATTGGCCTCTCTGGTGTGGGGCTGGTCTCTCCCACTCCCTTTAGATTTTTTAATTCCTCAGAGATTTTTTATGATTGGGCTCGTGCTGTTTTAGGTGAGTAACCTGCGTCTTTGTCTTTCTGTCCTTAGGGTTGGGGTAGGTTTTTGTTTTGAGAGGAAATACTGCGGAATTGTATACATGTAAATATATGCTAAGTTTTAACTTCTGTTTATATTTATGGAATTTGTTTTATTTTAAACAGAATATTTGTTTTGTGTTTGTAATTATTTTGTTTGTTATTAAGTTGCTTGTTTTCAATAAAAAATTAGCAGGATAAATACAATGCCAATTCCATGTATAATACCCCAGAACCCACAGCAGGATAAATACAGGCCAATTCCATGTATAATACCCCAGAACCCACAGCAAGATAAATACAGTGCCAATTCCATGTATAATACCCCAGAACCCACAGCAGATAAATACAGTGCCTATTCCATGTATAATACCCCATAACCCACAGCAGGATAAGTACAGTGCCAATTCCACGTATAATACCCCATAACCCACAGCAGGATAAATACAGTGCCAATTCCATGTATAATACCCCAGAACCCACAGCAGGATAAATACAGTGCCAATTCCATGTATAA
The DNA here is from genome assembly GCF_000004195.4 of Xenopus tropicalis. Classification (NCBI taxonomy): domain Eukaryota; kingdom Metazoa; phylum Chordata; class Amphibia; order Anura; family Pipidae; genus Xenopus; species Xenopus tropicalis. The sequence continues at coordinate 5,319,049 of NC_030678.2, forward strand.
TACCCCAGAACCCACAGCAGGATAAATACAATGCCAATTCCATGTATAATACCCCAGAACCCACAGCAGGATAAATACAGGCCAATTCCATGTATAATACCCCAGAACCCACAGCAAGATAAATACAGTGCCAATTCCATGTATAATACCCCAGAACCCACAGCAGATAAATACAGTGCCAATTCCATGTATAATACCCCAGAACCCACAGCAGGATAAGTACAGTGCCAATTCCACGTATAATACCCCATAACCCACAGCAGGATAAATACAGTGCCAATTCCATGTATAATACCCCAGAACCCACAGCAGGATAAATACAGTGCCAATTCCATGTATAATACCCCAGAACCCACAGCAGATAAATACAGTGCCAATTCCATGTATAATACCCCATAACCCACAGCAGGATAAGTACAGTGCCAATTCCACGTATAATACCCCATAACCCACAGCAGGATAAATACAGTGCCAATTCCATGTATAATACCCCAGAACCCACAGCAGGATAAATACAGTGCCAATTCCATGTATAATACCCCAGAACCCACAGCAGATAAATACAGTGCCAATTCCATGTATAATACCCCAGAAACCCACAGCAGATAAATACAGTGCCAATTCCATGTATAATACCCCATAACCCACAGCAGGATAAGTACAGTGCCAATTCCACGTATAATACCCCATAACCCACAGCAGGATAAATACAGTGCCAATTCCATGTATAATACCCCAGAACCCACAGCAGGATAAATACAGTGCCAATTCCATGTATAATACCCCATAACCCACAGCAGGATAAGTACAGTGCCAATTCCACGTATAATACCCCATAACCCACAGCAGGATAAATACAGTGCCAATTCCATGTATAATACCCCAGAACCCACAGCAGGATAAATACAGTGCCAATTCCATGTATAATACCCCAGAACCCACAGCAGATAAATACAGTGCCAATTCCATGTATAATACCCCAGAACCCACAGCAGGATAAATACAGTGCCAATTCCATGTATAATACCCCAGAACCCACAGCAGGATAAATACAGTGCCAATTCCATGTATAATACCCCAGAACCCACAGCAGGATAAATACAGTGCCAATTCCATGTATAATACCCCAGAACCCACAGCAGGATAAATACAGCGCCAATTCCATGTATAATACCCCAGAACCTACACAGGATAAATACAGTGCCAATTCCATGTATAATACCCAGAACCCACAGCAGGATAAATACAGTGCCAATTCCATGTATAATACCCCAGAACCCACAGCAGGATAAATACAGTGCCAATTCCATGTATAATACCCCAGAACCCACAGCAGGATAAATACAGTGCCAATTCCATGTATAATACCCCAGAACCCACAGCAGGATAAATACAGTGCCAATTCCATGTATAATACCCCAGAACCCACAGCAGGATAAATACAGCGCCAATTCCATGTATAATACCCCAGAACCTACACAGGATAAATACAGTGCCAATTCCATGTATAATACCCCAGAACCCACAGCAGGATAAATACAGTGCCAATTCCATGTATAATACCCCAGAACCCACAGCGGGATAAATACAGTGCCAATTCCATGTATAATACCCCAGAACCCACAGCGGGATAAATACAGTGCCAATTCCATGTATAATACCCCAGAACCCACAGCAGATAAATACAGTGCCAATTCCATGTATAATACCCCAGAACCCACAGCAGGAAGTAGGAGGAGGAGCTTGAACACTGTGTGCTGCTGCTGAGTGTTTGGGCCTGCTTTACCCTACTGAACCACCAGATGTCCTCCCGCAGCCCAGGCCTGATGCTTCGGTCTGGGCTTGCTCTGTCAGGCCAGCCCCAGGCTTCATCAAGATCTAGGCCTGGTGGTTTGGCTGCTAAGAGCCAGAGTGAGTATGAAGCAGAGGGCCAGGAGAAACAACTTTATGGCCCAGCAGATGATGTTGCTGCGGATTTACCTGCACTGAAGCCAGGAGATCAGGGCTTCCAGATTAACATGGCTGCCTGTATCAGGGCTTACAAGAAGAAAAAGGCTGAGAGTGAGTCCCTTAAAGCCCAAATAAAGAAAAAGAAGGGGGAGTGCAGCAAGATGACCAGCAGTGCCAGACCCAGAAAGAAGCAGGAGATTGCTGCCCTGCAGGAGAAGCTGGAGGAGCTGGAGGCAGAAGTATCTCTCCTGGGGCAGAGGATTGGGCCTGTGAGGGAGGCCTTTGACAACCAGGACAAGTTTAAGGAGAGGGAGGAGAGGAGGCAGAGGGACAAGGACCTGCTGAAAATGAAACACCGCTCCATGTCGGTGTCATCCGGTGATGAGAGTGCAGCCCCCTCCTCCAGGTACAGTGTCTCCCTGGGCCCCAATCCCTCTCCTTCCCAGAGTCCTGTGGCCCCCTCTGGCTCCCCTGGGCTACTCACTGAAATAAAGGCCCTGGAGTCTCCCACCCTGAGGCCACACAAGTTGGTTTTCTCAGCGGATGAGATTGAGGACATTGATCCTAAAGAGAAAGTTAAAGCAAGAAAAAGTGTAAAAGCCAAAGAAACCTCATTGTTTGTATTTGCAGAGGAGGATTTCCCTGTATTACCGGCTCCTGCTACTCAGGGGGCCCCCCCAGGTAAGCCTGTTACCTCTGTTACTGTGGGTGCCCTGTCTGCCTCTGCCCCCCGGGCACCTTGTTCCCCGGCCTCTGGCAGCCCCCCCTGTGTGTCTGGGATGGAAACTGGGAAATGTGTCTCTAAACCATCTTACCTTGCTGAGAGCTCTGGGAAAGGCATCATTGCATGTACTGTTATTCCTTCTGTGCTGTCACATCCAGCCCTGTATACACAGGTGCCTACAACTCCCAGCATCCCCTCTAGTCCCACTGACACTGGGAAAAGCAAGACTCTTGGTTTTTGCGGGAAAATTAAGCCAGGTAAATCTTTGCCTACATCTCCCATGATCCCCTCTGGTTCCTTTGAGGCTACCGAGAACTCTGCCATATGCCCCCAGGCATCATTGCATGTACTGTTATTCCTTCTGTGCTGTCACATCCAGCCATGTATACAGAGGTGCCTACAACTCCCAGCATCCCCTCTAGTCCTACTGACACTGGGAAAAGCAAGACTGTTAGTTTTGGCGGGAAAATTAAGCCAGGTGAATTTTTGCCTACATCTCCCATGATCCCCTCTGATTCCTTTGAGGCTACTGAGAACTCTGCCATTTGCACCCATAACAACATTCCACGTACTGTTGTTCCTTCTGTGCCGTCACATCAGGATGCAGCCCAGTATACAAAGGTGCCTACAACTCCCATCATCCCCTCTGAGGCGGTTAACCCAGCAGGGACTGTATTTGACCAGTTTGAGGATGCAGTTGACATCAGGGAGGTTTCTGGTAGAAAGGAAGCTTGTTTTTCATCAGTGCCTACAACTCCCATTATCCTCTCCTGTTCTGTTATAAAGACAGTGGAAGGTCAGTTTGAGGATGCCGCTGACATCAGGGGAGAAGAGGTCTCTGACAGGAAAGTGTCTTCATCTCCCATCATCATCTCCAGTCCAGCTGCAGGGACAGTGAGCCGTCGGTCTGAGGGTGTCATTAGCACTGTGGAAGGAGAACTCTGTGACAGGCAGCTCCGGAATATACTGACTACAACTCCCATGATTCCCTGTGGTGTATCGGATTTGGTTGCAATTCAGAAAGACACTGAAACCAGGGGTAGAGGGACTGTTAAAAATACTTTTACAAAAAAATCTGTTACCTTGGTGGGTTCTGGGGAGGTTGTGGGTAAAGCACCTCCTAATGTCAATCCTACTGCTTTGTCTCTTTCCCCTGAGCAGGGCCACAGGTCTGTCCTTTACCCCCAGGTTATAATCATCAAAGCCAAGCAACCTCCAGCCAATGAGGGGGCTCCAAAGGCTCCTGTTAATGTTGTATCTGTGGCTGATGGCAGTGCTGTAAGATCTGTGGGGGGTATGGCAGTGCCTGTACCCGAGGTGCCCGGTATGTCTGTGCCCAACACTGTGCCTGTAAGATCTGTGGGGCTGAATCCTGTGGGAGGTATGGCTGCTGGTGTGGGTGAGCCTGTGCCCGAGGTGCCTGCTGAGCCTGGTGTATCTGTGCCCAACACTGTGCCTGTAAGATCTGTGGGGCTGAATCCTGTGGGGGGTATGGCTGTGCCTGTATCAGAGGTGCCCGGTATATCTGTGCCCAACACTGTGCCTGTAAGATCTGTGGGGCTGAATCCTGTGGGAGGTATGGCTGCTGGTGTGGGTGAGCCTGTGCCCGAGGTGCCTGCTGAGCCTGGTGTATCTGTGCCCAACACTGTGCCTGTAAGATCTGTGGGGCTGAATCCTGTGGGGGGTATGGCTGTGCCTGTATCAGAGGTGCCCGGTATATCTGTGCCCAACACTGTGCCTGTAAGATCTGTGGGGGGTATGGCAGTGACTGTACCTGAGGTGCCCGGTATATCTGTGCCCAACACTGTGCCTGTAAGATCTGTGGGGGGTATGGCAGTAACTGTACCCGAGGTGCCCGGTATATCTGTACCCAACACTGTGCCTGTAAGATCTGTGGGGCTGAATCCTGTGGGGGGAATGGCTGCTGGTGTGGGTGAGCCTGTGCCCGAGGTGCCTGCTGAGCCTGGTATAACTGTGCCCAACACTGTGCCCGTGAATGCTGTGAGTGGGAGTGTGGGGGATTCTATGGTGAGAGAAAGACTGACTCCTGGCACTAGTCAGAGATCCTTTGCTAATGTAACATCTACTGGTAGTTTTTTCATCAAGGGGTCCTGTAAATTCCTCTGTAAGAACAGCTGCAGGGGGTCCCCCAGCACTTCCTGGTCCACTTGCTGGCCCGGGTCCATCCTCTAGTGGTGGGGGTATGGGGGGTTACTCATCGGATGCCGCCAGGCGCAAAAACGCAGTAAAGCTGCAATGGATAAGTGAGGGCCCCCCGCCTGGGAGGGACACTGTTATAGATAGGGTGTTGGAACTGGGGTTTGTGGCAGAGGATTTTCATATGTTTGTTCACAACACTGTTTTCAGAGATTATACCATCAGCTTTGTGAGGCTACAGGACCTTGACACCTTCTGGGCCAATTACAGGAAGGCTGAGGCGGAGGGTAAATGGGTCGGCTTTAAAACCATTGTGGTCTCCAGACCGGGCATTGTGAAGGTCACCATACTTGTGGACAATGAGTCCATTCCCCCTGCAGACCTGAGGGTTTGGCTTAAGAGGTACGGGGAGGTGTTAGGAGGAGTACAGAAAGACCTGGATGGAAGGGGTATTTGGTCAGGGGGTTGGCACGTCCGGTTTCGCCTACGTACCGTAGGGAATGTCACACAACACATCCCCAGCTCTGCTTACATTGGTAAAGACAGAGTTTACTGTTTCTACCCAGGCCAGCCCAGGCAGTGCTGGAAATGTGGCTCATCCAGGCACTTCAGTATGGACTGTGACAAGCTGAAGTGTGCCTTGTGCCTTGGCTTTGGGCATATGGCTAAAGGATGCCCCAAAAGTATCAGGTGCAATCTTTGCGGAGAACTTGGCCACGCATACAGTAAGTGCCCTATGTCGTGGCAAAGTATTGAGGATGAGTTTCTTGAAGAGATGGGTCATCCTGATTATACCACCCCCCCAGCTCAGCAGGCTCCTGTCAGAACTATAACTACCACTCCATCTGTACCCCAGGGGTACTACAGGGCCTCCCATGTGTAGGTCAACTCAGTCAGCCAATGTTGTAAGTCTTTTGGCTGCTTCCTCTACCCCTTGCCCATCCCCTCCCTCATCCTCTCTCCATCACCAATCATCTTCTTCCCACCCATCCCCTCCCCCTCGCCAGTCTTCTTCCCACACATCCCTTCCCCCTCGCCAGTCTTCTTCCCACCCATCCCTTCTTCCTCGCCAGTCTTCTTCCCACCCATCCCTTCTTCCTCGCCAGTCTTCTTCCCACCCATCCCTTCCTCCTCGCCAGTCTTCTCCCACCCATCCCTTCCCCCTCGCCAGTCTTCTTCCCACCTATCCCTTCCTCCTCGCCAGTCTTCTTCCCACCCATCCCTTCCCCCTCGCCAGTCTTCTTCCCACCCATCCCTTCCTCCTCGCCAGTCTTCTTCCCACCCATCCCTTCCTCCTCGCCAGTCTTCTTCCCTTCGCCCATCTTCCCCCCTCGTCCTTCCTCTCCTCTTCACCCATCTTCCCCCCCTTGTCCTTCCTCTCCTCTTCACCCATCTTCCCCCCCTCGTCCTTCCTCTCCTCTTCACCCATCTTCCCCCCCTCGTCCTTCCTCTCCTCTTCACCCATCTTCCCCCCCTCGTCCTTCCTCTCCTCTTTACCCATCCTCACCCTCTCGCTCTACTCGAAGTGTTCAGAGGGAAGAGGGCTGGTCTAAGGTGGGTAAGTCTAAGAAGGATAAGAAAAGGAGGGGTAAAATGAAGCTTGGCATGACCGAGGGGAAGAGTAATGCTGTGCCCCTTGCGGAGAACAGGTTTGGGCCTTTATGTTGGGCTGACCAAGTGGAGTTAGAGGAGGAGGAGGAGCGGTTGGCTAATGAGCTTGGGGAGGATTCCCATGATGACAATAGTTCTTCTTCCTCTGACCTCGAGGACATTCCTGTTGAGGAAGCAGAAAGGTTTCCCTTTGGGCTCTCAGCTAAGCGGGAGGGTTCTGATGATGACAGAAGGACAAAGAGGCAGGCGAAAGCCTCCAGAATTTAATCACTCTGTAATGGCTGTCCCCCCTCCAATTCGCTTTGCAACCATTAATGTCGCGAGTGTGAGGTCTGTAAGTGCAAGAGAATCGGCCTATTTTTTGTTCTCCCGAATTGAGGGCAGAAGTTTTATTTTTGCAGGAGACCAGGCTATGTCATCTGGCCGATATACATAAAGCTAAAAAAGAATGGAGTCACGGTCCCTCCTATTGGTCTCTTGCGGCCGAGCCTTACAGTGGAGTGGCGGTCCTTTTTAAGACCGATAGGGTAACAATCAAACGGGTGATTGAAGTAGAGATGGGTCGTTGCATGGTCCTTGACGTCCTGCTGAACGGGCAAGATCTTCGCCTGATTAATATTTATGGTCCTCAGTCAAACGGGGCGAGGAAGGACCTGTTTAGCAGGATTAAGCCCTTTCTTTTTACAGCCCAGTTGGTAGTTTTTGGCGGTGATTTTAACACCGTGACTAGGCGTATGGACAGGGGAAGTGCCGCAGGCCGACTGGGCTCTGATACTCCTTTCCTAAATAGCATAGTCAGAGAGGCCGGTCTTGTGGATGTGCACATTCGCCACTACCCAGACCGCACGGGGTTCACCTTCTATAGAGGTATATGTAGGAGTAGGATAGACAGGTTTTTTGTTAAAGAAGACTCTGTAACATCGCCCCCCGAGGTGATGGCTGTGGAGTTTTCTGATCACTGTATGTTGTTGGTTTCCCTGAATGTCTCTCAGACCCCTCAGAGGGGTAAGGGTTTATGGCGCTTAAATTCGGCCCTCCTGGGGGAGGAGTGGGTAAAACAGTCTTTCAGGGACTTTTTTCAGGACCAGGAATCTTTAATAGATGTCTGCAGCAGTAAGGTTGAGTGGTGGGAGATGGTCAAAAGAAGGATCGCAGGACTCTTTCGAGCCTAGCAAACAAAATACAAATTGATAAATATCGTGCCTATCTTGCCCTCAGGAGGAAGCTTGACAGACTGGTGTCTGATGGCGGTGATCGTGGGGAGATCACCAGAGTTAAGGCTCTGATGAAGGAGTATCAGTATGACAGGTACTCTTCCCTGGTTCTGGAAAGGGATTACGGGCCTTACCACTCACCTGACCCTTACCAGAACTGTAGGGAAGCAGCTTCCCGCAAGTTTGTACATGGCTTGCGAAATGAGGCCGGGGTGCTTGAGACTTCGGTTCCAGGCATCCTAGGCGTTGTTGAAAACTATTATACTGGACTCTTGAAGGAACAAGAACTCAGCCCGGCTAGAATGTCTTCCTTCCTGGACGAGACTCCTATTCAGAAAGATAATGACATTCCTTTTGATGATTTGGTGGGTGAGATTGAGGTTGATGAAGTCATGACGGCCATTGATAGCCTAAACCTTAAAAAGTCACCAGGGCCTGACGGTCTTACGGCCGAGTTTTATAAAGAGTTTCATGACGTCTTGGCACCTTGTCTCACGGAGATTTTTAATAGCTCCCTGGCCGAGGGTTTACTCCCTCCCTCCATGAGACACTCAGCCTTAATCTTGCTCTCCAAGGGTTTGGATCAGTCCAGAATTGAGAACTGGCGCCCCATAGCCCTTCTCAATGTGGACAGGAAAATTCTGGCAAAAGTGTTGTTTAATCGTCTCTTTCCTCTAGCGGAAAGATTACTTTCCCCCTCACAGCACTGCTCCGTGAAAGGCCGGAGCACCTTTTCTGCCGTCCTTGGCATCCGGGAGGCTTTGGAGCGGTGCAGGGCCTGTGAATGGGGGAAGTACCTGCTGGCGTTGGACCAGTCTAAGGCCTTTGATAGAATCAACCACAAATATCTCTGGTTGCTCCTTCGCAGATACGGTCTCCCGGGGAGGTTTATTAATTGGCTTAAAGTTTTATATCGAAGGGCCGAAAGCTTCCCTCTTGTGAATGGCTGGTCTGGCGCGTCCTTTTGGGTCTCTTCTGGGGTCAGGCAAGGGTGCCCCTTGAGCTCTCTGCTGTATGTCTTCGCCATAGATCCGTTTATTAGGCGGCTTGATGGTGATGCTTTGGCAGGAGTTCCCCTGGCACCTGGGAAGGCCTTGAGGGTCGCTGCCTATGCCGACGATGTCACGGTCGTTGTGTCCAGTGGGGAGGAGGCAGATGCTGTGGCATTGATTGTGCAGGACTATTCAGAAGCTTCGGGTTCATTGATTAACAGGAACAAGTGTGAAGCTTTCTGGACGGGGAAGGGAGATCCTGCCTTTGATCTTCCGGATGTCTTCCCTGTGGCCCAATCCAGAATTAAAATCCTTGGAATTGAATTTGGCCAGGGCGATTATGCCATCCCAAATTGGGAGCAAAGGTTGGAAACGGCATCTGCGTTGGTCAACCGATGGAAAGGGTTAAAGTATACCTTAAGGCAGAGGGTTGATTTGATCAAGACTTATCTGGTCCCAATTTTTCTTTACGTCAGCTATGTGTGCCTTTTGCCTCAGTCTTTCTATGGCAGGATTTGTTGTCTGTTTTTCCTACTTTTGTGGGGAAACAAAATGAACCTCATCAAGAGGAATGTCACCTACCTGCAAAGGAAGGAAGGGGGCCTTAACATGCTAAACCCCATTGTGTTCTTTGTGAACAACTTTATTAAGTACAACTTCAGCAACCTCCTTCTGGAGAAGCCTCCTTTGTGGGCAGATATCTTCAGGATTTGGGTCTCTCCTTTTCTTGGGGAATGGATGAATGGCGGCTTGGTAAAGAGTATGCGAATCCGGCACGGCCCTGTCCCGCCTTATGTTGCAGGGGTTCTGAAAGCTATGCGGCGATGGTGCATTACTGTGGGTGAAGTCAAGTCCTCTACTAGGAAGGAGATCGATAGGAGGGTCTTGAGATCCTACTTTTATGCACCATTGGCCCTGAAAGATTGCCCAGACGAAGTAATGAGAGTAGGGCTCTCCTTAGTGAACTCTCCCAGGATTCCATCCAAGTTCAGGGATATCGCCTGGCGCTCCTTCCATGGGAAACTTTATGTTAGTGGGAACGTGAAGCACAAGTGCACCGATGACCGTGACTGTCCACGGGAGGAATGCTCTGGGAAGGTGGAGACCATGGACCACTTCCTGCTTCATTGTCCCTTTAACATTGAAGTATACAAAGAAGTGTCTAATGCCTTGGGCATTCCCTGCCTCTCTGGTTTAGATTACCAGGAGTGGGCCTACGGGGCATTCAGGTGTCACCAGGGTTTTGATTTGAGCACACTTTTTCTAGTTAGTTCTGTCGTCCGCTTTTACACTTGGAATGCACGGTGTCAGGTTCCCATTAGGCACAAAGTTCTCCCCTGTTCAGAGGTGGTGGGTTCCATACTGGGTGAGCTTTGGAAGATTCGCTCTTTTGAGAGGCAGAGGATGGATGCGGCACGGTGGGCGTCTTTATGGCGCGGGTTTTGTTTTCGGCCTCCTTGAAACCCTTTATCCACTTGGCCCTTTCTGATTGGCCTCTCTGGTGTGGGGCTGGTCTCTCCCACTCCCTTTAGATTTTTTTAATTCCTGAGAGATTTTTTATGATTGGGCTCGTGCTGTTTTAGGTGAGTAACCTGCGTCTTTGTCTTTCTGTCCTTAGGGTTGGGGTAGGTTTTTGTTTTGAGAGGAAATACTGCGGAATTGTATACATGTAAATATATGCTAAGTTTTAACTTCTGTTTATATTTATGGAATTTGTTTTATTTTTAAACAGAATATTTGTTTTGTGTTTGTAATTATTTTGTTTGTTATTAAGTTGCTTGTTTTCAATAAAAAATTAGCAGGATAAATACAGTGCCAATTCCATGTATAATACCCCAGAACCCACAGCAGGATAAGTACAGTGCCAATTCCACGTATAATACCCCATAACCCACAGCAGGATAAATACAGTGCCAATTCCATGTATAATACCCCAGAACCCACAGCAGGATAAGTACAGTGCCAATTCCACGTATAATACCCCATAACCCACAGCAGGATAAATACAGTGCCAATTCCATGTATAATACCCCAGAACCCACAGCAGGATAAATACAGTGCCAATTCCATGTATAATACCCCATAACCCACAGCAGGATAAGTACAGTGCCAATTCCACGTATAATACCCCATAACCCACAGCAGGATAAATACAGTGCCAATTCCATGTATAATACCCCAGAACCCACAGCAGGATAAATACAGTGCCAATTCCATGTATAATACCACAGAACCCACAGCAGGATAAATACAGTGCCAATTCCATGTATAATACCCCAGAACCCACAGCAAGATAAACACAGTGCCAATTCCATGTATAATACCCCAGAACCCACAGCGGGATAAATACAGTGCCAATTCCACATATAATACCCCAGAACCCACAGCAGGATAAATACAGTGCCAATTCCATGTATAATACCCCAGAACCCACAGCAGGATAAATACAGTTCCAATTCCATGTATAATACCCCAGCACCCACAGCAGATAAATACAGTGTCAATTCCATGTATAATACCCCAGAACCCACAGCGGGATAAATACAGTGCCAATTCCATGTATAATACCCCAGAACCCACAGCAGAATAAATACAGTGCCAATTCCATGTATAATACCCCAGAACCCACAACGGGATAAATACAGTGCCAATTCCATGTATAATACCCCAGAACCCACAACGGGATAAATACAGTGCCAATTCCATGTATAATATCCCAGAACCCACAGCGGGATAAATACAGTGCCAATTCCATGTATAATACCCCAGAACCCACAGCAGGATAAATACAGTGCCAATTCCATGTATAATACCCCAGAACCCACAGCAGGATAAATACAGTACCAATTCCATGTATAATACCCCAGAACCCACAGCAGGATAAGTACAGTTCAAATTCCATGTATAATACCCCAGAACACACAGCAGGATAAATACAGTGCCAATTCCATGTATAATACTCCAGAAACCACAGCAGGATAAATACAGTGCCAATTCCATGTATAATACCCCAGAACCCACAGTAGGATAAATACAGTGCCAATTCCATGTATAATACCCCAGAACCCACAGCAGGATAAATACAGTGCCAATTCCATGTATAATACCCCAGAACCCACAGTAGGATAAATACAGTGCCAATTCCATGTATAATACCCCAGAACCCACAGCGGGATAAATACAGTGCCAATTCCATGTATAATACCCCAGAACCCACAGCAGGATAAATACAGTGCCAATTCCATGTATAATACCCCAGAACCCACAGCAGATAAATACAGTGTCAATTCCATGTATAATACCCCAGAACCCACAGCGGATAAATACAGTGCCAATTCCATGTATAATACCCCAGAACCCACAGCAGGATAAATACAGTGCCAATTCCATGTATAATACCCCAGAACCCACAGCAGGATAAATACAGTGCCAATTCCATGTATAATACCCCAGAACCCACAGCAGATAAATACAGTGCCAATTCCATGTATAATACCCCATAACCCACAGCAGGATAAATACAGTGCCAATTCCACGTATAATACCCCATAACCCAGAGCAGGATAAATACAGTGCCAATTCCATGTATAATACCCAGAACCCACAGCAGGATAAATACAGTGCCAATTCCATGTATAATACCCCAGAACCCACAGCAGGATAAATACAGTGCCAATTCCACGTATAATACCCCAGAACCCACAGCAAGATAAACACAGTGCCAATTCCATGTATAATACCCCAGAACCTACAGCGGGATGAATACAGTGCCAATTCCACATATAATACCCCAGAACCCACAGCAGGATAAATACAGTGCCAATTCCATGTATAATACCCCAGAACCCACAGCAGGATAAATACAGTTCCAATTCCATGTATAATACCCCAGAACCCACAGCAGGATAAATACAGTGCCAATTCCATGTATAATACCCCAGAACCCACAGCAGGATAAATACAGTGCCAATTCCATGTATAATACCCCAGAACCCACAGCAGGATAAATACAGTTCAAATTCCATGTATAATACCCCAGAACCCACAGCAGGATAAATACAGTGCCAATTCCATGTATAATACTCCAGAAACCACAGCAGGATAAATACAGTGCCAATTCCATGTATAATACCCCAGAACCCACAGCGGGATAAATACAGTGCCAATTCCATGTATAATACCCCAGAACCCACAACGGGATAAATACAGTGCCAATTCCATGTATAATACCCCAGAACCCACAGCAGGATAAATACAGTGCCAATTCCATGTATAATACCCCAGAACCCACAGCAGGATAAATACAGTGCCAATTCCATGTATAATACCCCAGAACCCACAGCAGGATAAATACAGTTCAAATTCCATGTATAATACCCCAGAACACACAGCAGGATAAATACAGTGCCAATTCCATGTATAATACTTCAGAAACCACAGCAGGATAAATACAGTGCCAATTCCATGTATAATACCCCAGAACCCACAGCAGGATAAATACAGTGCCAATTCCATGTATAATACCCCAGAACCCACAGCAGGATAAATACAGTGCCAATTCCATGTATAATACCCCAGAACCCACAGCGGGATAAATACAGTGCCAATTCCATGTATAATACCCCAGAACCCACAGCAGGATAAATACAGTGCCAATTCCATGTATAATACCCCAGAACCCACAGCGGGATAAATACAGTGCCAATTCCATGTATAATACCCCAGAACCCACAGTAGGATAAATACAGTGCCAATTCCATGTATAATACCCCAGAACCCACAGCAGGATAAATACAGTGCCAATTCCATGTATAATACCCCAGAACCCACAGTAGGATAAATAAAGTGCCAATTCCATGTATAATACCCCAGAACCCACAGCAGGATAAATACAGTGCCAATTCCATGTATAATACCCCAGAACCCACAGCAGGATAAATTCAGTTCCAATTCCATGTATAATACCCCAGAACCCACAGTAGGATAAATACAGTGCCAATTCCATGTATAATACCCCAGAACCCACAGCAGGATAAATACAGTGCCAATTCCATGTATAATACCCCAGAACCCACAGCAGATAAATACAGTGCCAATTCCATGTATAATACCCCAGAACCCACAGCAGGATAAATACAGTGCCAATTCCATGTATAATACCCCAGAACCCACAGCAGATAAATACAGTGCCAATTCCATGTATAATACCCCAGAACCCACAGCAGGATAAATACAGTGCCAATTCCATGTATAATACCCCAGAACCCACAGCAGGATAAATACAGTGCCAATTCCATGTATAATACCCCAGAACCCACAGCGGGATAAATACAGTGCCAATTCCATGTATAATACCCCAACACAACAATACACAACAATATAAATGTAGTCCCAATTAAATGTTGAATACATCCCAGAACAAAATCCTTGTTGGGAGTGTCCCTAGTATTCCATCATTGACTAGGGAATTATAGAATCTGGTCCACTTTCAACAGAGCTTAAATAACGGTTATTTAGTCGGTGCCATATGTGCCCAAACTGTATCTCCCCGGTGGTAATTGGCCCAATATTCTGACCTGCGGGTATGACTAACCATTGAGACAAATTTCAGCACTCATTTTCCAGACATATTGGCGCATAATAAAAAAACCCTCTTATCGGAAGTGTTGCCTTTTTAATTGGACCTTGTCAACTCTTTTCACCAAATGGCTTTGCTGGAGCGAAGCCCCGACACGGGGAATAAATACCCTTCCATTTACGCTCTCCGTCACCGCTCCGCATTGACACCGAGACACATAAATAACCTCTGCCCGTCTCCAATAGACTCGGAATAGAAATAAATAACAACATTAAACCGGCGGGGAACGTATAAAACAAATCGCCGCTGCCCGGCAATTGTTCTCATTTGTGAAATGCCATATTTGCATTCCCTTCCGACTAATAGCGCATAATTCTATTGTTTTGCTGACCTTAAATGTTGACGAACGCACAGTGGGAAAATTGTACGCGGCGAGGAAACTCTTGTTATACACGGGGTTTTATCCAAGTAAATAGCTGAGGTCTGTCTCACATATTTAATGCTGTCTAATCATCGCAGCGCATTCACTGTCACAGCGGGAACAAGAGCCGAGCAAAGCCGTCCCACCTCTGATTATCTCCAAGGGAAATCGGCACAACCATTGATTTAGTTATCCTTAGAGTTGTCACCGCCAGTTAATAACATGTAGTGTAATAGTGTGGAACGCGGAACAGCTGTTACCCAACCTGTTGAATAATAAAAGGAAAAAAAAAAAGAAAATTGGCTTCTCTGGAACTTCCGAAAATTTGATTTTCCGGGTCCCGTCCTTCATCGCCAGTGTTCTACTTTCAGTCTTTATTAGTGATGAGCGAATCTGTCCCGTTTTGCTTCGCCAATAAATCTGGGAATCTTTCAAAAGATCAACGAAACGGTGAAAAATTAGCGAAACAACGAAAAAGTCGTGGGGAAAAATTTTTTCGCCCACGGCTATTCTTTTGATGCCTGTGACTATTCTTGTGACTATTCTTGCGACAATTTGGATGCGCGGCTATTCTTTTGATGCCTGCGACTATTCTTGTGACTATTCTTGCGACAATTTGGATGCACAACTATTCTTTTGACGCCTGTGACTATTC